>NC_086447.1:40927740-41227740 GCF_028390025.1 Pseudophryne corroboree
TCCGGGGTTATTAGACGTATCTCAGTGACAGTCTGTCAGTGTCCAGGGTTATTAGATGTATCTCAGTGACTGTCAGTGTCCGGGGTTATTAGATGTATCTCAGTGACAGTCTGTCAGTGTCCAGGGTTATTAGATGTATCTCAGTGACATTGTGTCAGTGTCCGGTGTTATTAGACGTATCTCAGTGACAGTCTGTCAGTGTCCAGGGTTATTAGATGTATCTCAGTGACATTGTGTCAGTGTCCGGGGTTATTAGATGTATCTCAGTGACATTGTGTCAGTGTCCGGGGTTATTAGATGTATCTCAGTGACAGTGTGTCAGTGTCCGGGGTTATTAGACGTATCTCAGTGACAGTATTTCAGTGTCCAGGGTTATTAGATGTATCTCAGTGACAGTGTGTCAGTGTCCGGGGTTATTAGATGTATCTCAGTGACAGTGTGTCAGTTTCCGGGGTTATTAGATGTATCTCAGTGACAGTCTGTCAGTGTCCGGGGTTATTAGATGTATCTCAGTGACAGTCTGTCCGAGTCCAGGGTTATTAGATGTATCTCAGTGACTGTCTGTCAGTGTCCGGGGTTATTAGATGTATCTCAGTGACGGTCTGTCAGTGTCCAGGGTTATTAGATGTATCTCAGTGACAGTCTGTCAGTGTCCGGGGTTATTAGATGTATCTCAGTGACTGTGTGTCAGTTTCCGGGGTTATTAGATGTGTCTCAGTGACGGTCTGTCAGTGTCCGGGGTTATTACATGTATCTCAGTGACAGTGTGTCAGTGTCCGGGGTTATTAGATGTATCTCAATGACAGTGTGTCAGTTTCCGGGGTTATTAGATGTATCTCAGTGACAGTCTGTCAGTGTCCGGGGTTATTAGATGTATCTCAGTGACAGTCTGTCAGTGTCCGGTTTTATTAGATGTATCTCAGTGACCGTATGTCAGTGTCCGGGGTTATTACATGTATCTCAATGACAGTCTGTCAGTGTCCGGGGTTATTACATGTATCTCAGTGACAGTCTGTCAGTATCCGGGGTTATTAGATATATCTCAGTGACAGTCTGTCAGTGTCTGGGGTTATTAGATGTATCTCAGTGATTGTTAGTGTCCGGGGTTATTAGATGTATCTCAGTGACAGTGTGTCAGTGTCCGGGGTTATTAGATGTATCTCAGTGACAGTCTGTCCGAGTCCAGGGTTATTAGATGTATCTCAGTGACTGTCTGTCAGTGTCCGGGGTTATTAGATGTATCTCAGTGACGGTCTGTCAGTGTCCATGGTTATTAGATGTATCTCAGTGACAGTCTGTCAGTGTCCGGGGTTATTAGATGTATCTCAGTGACTGTGTGTCAGTTTCCGGGGTTATTAGATGTGTCTCAGTGACGGTCTGTCAGTGTCCGGGGTTATTACATGTATCTCAGTGACAGTGTGTCAGTGTCCGGGGTTATTAGATGTATCTCAGTGACAGTCTGTCAGTGTCCGGGGTTATTAGATGTATCTCAGTGACTGTGTGTCAGTTACCGGGGTTATTAGATGTGTCTCAGTGACGGTCTGTCAGTGTCCGGGGTTATTTCATGTATCTCAGTGACAGTGTGTCAGTGTCCGGTTTTATTAGATGTATCTCAGTGACAGTCTGTCAGTGTCCGGGGTTATTAGATGTATCTCAGTGACAGTCTGTCAGTGTCCGGGGTTATTACATGTATCTCAGTGACAGTCTGTCAGTGTCCAGGGTTATTAGATGTATCTCAGTGACAGTGTGTCAGTGTCCAGGGTTATTAGATGCTTCTCAGTGACAGTCTGTCAGTGTCCGGGGTTATTAGATGTATCTCAGTGACAGTCTGTCAGTGTCCGGGGTTATTAGATGTTTGTCAGTGACAGTCTGTCAGTGTCCGGGGTTATTAGATGTATCTCAGTGACTGACTTTCAGTGTCCGGGGTAATTAGATGTATCTCAGTGACAGTCTGTCAGTGTCCGGGGTTATTAGATGTATGTCAGTGACTGTCAGTCAGTGTCCGGTGTTATTAGATGTATGTCAGTGACAGTGTGTCAGTGTCCGGGGTAATTAGATGTATCTCAGTGACAGTCTGTCAGTGTCCGGGGTTATTAGATGTATGTCAGTGACTGTCAGTCAGTGTCCGGTGTTATTAGATGTATGTCAGTGACAGTGTGTCAGTGTCCGGGGTTATTAGATGTATCTCAGTGACAGTCTGTCAGTGTCCGGGTTATTAGATGTATCTCAGTGACAGTCTGTCAGTGTCCGGGGTAATTAGATGTATCTCAGTGACTGACTGTCAGTGTCCGGGGTTATTAGATGTATCTCAGTGACAGTCTATCAGTGTCCGGGGTTATTAGATGTATCTCAGTGACAGTCTGTCAGTGTCCGGGGTTATTAGATGTATCTCAGTGACAGTGTGTCAGTGTCCAGGGTTATTAGATGTATTTCAGTGACAGTCTGTCAGTGTCCGGGGTTATTAGATGTATCTCAGTGACAGTCTGTCAGTGTCCAGGGTTATTAGATGTATGTCAGTGACAGTATGTCAGTGTCCGGGGTTATTAGATGTATCTCAGTGACAGTCTGTCAGTGTCCGGGGTTATTAGATGTATCTCAGTGACAGTCTGTCAGTGTCCGGGGTTATTAGATGTATCTCAGTGACAGTCTGTCAGTGTCCGGGGTTATTAGATGTATGTCAGTGACAGTCTGTCAGTGTCCGGGGTTATTAGATGTATCTCAGTGACAGTCTGTCAGTGTCCGGGGTTATTAGATGTATCTCAGTGACTGACTGTCAGTGTCCGGGGTTATTAGATGTATCTCAGTGACTGTCTGTCAGTGTCCAGGGTTATTAGATGTATCTCAGTGACAGTGTGTCAGTGACTGGGGTTATTAGATGTATCTCAGTGACAGTCTATCAGTGTCCGGGGTTATTAGATGTATCTCATGACTGTCAGTGTCCGGGGTTATTAGATGTATCTCAGTGACAGTCTGTCAGTGTCCGGGGTTATTAGATGTATCTCAGTGACAGTGTGTCAGTGTCCAGGGTTATTAGATGTTTCTCAGTGACAGTATGTCAGTGTCCGGGGTTATTAGATGTATCTCAGTGACAGTCTGTCAGTGTCTGGGGTTATTAAATGATTGTCAGTGACAGTCTGTCAGTGTCCGGGGTTATTAGATGTATCTCAGTGACAGTCTGTCAGTGTCCGGGGTTATTAGATGTTTCTCAGTGACAGTATGTCAGTGTCCGGGGTTATTAGATGTATCTCAGTGACAGTGTGTCAGTGTCCAGGGTTATTAGATGTATCTCAGTGACAGTCTGTCAGTGTCCGGGGTTATTAGATGTATCTCAGTGACAGTCTGTCAGTGTCCGGGGTTATTAGATGTATCTCAGTGACAGTCTGTCAGTGTCCGGGTTTATTAGAGGTATCTCAGTGACAGTCTGTCAGTATCCGGGGTTATTAGATGTATCTCAGTGACAGTCTGTCAGTGTCCGGGGTTATTAGATGTATGTCAGTGACTGTCTGTCAGTGTCCGGGGTTATTACATGTATCTCAGTGACAGTCTGTCAGTGTCCGGTTTTATTAGATGTATCTCAGTGACCGTATGTCAGTGTCCGGGGTTATTAGATGTAACTCAGTGACAGTCTGTCAGTGTCCGGGGTTATTACATGTATCTCAGTGACAGTCTGTCAGTGTCCGGGGTTATTACATGTATCTCAGTGACAGTCTGTCAGTATCCGGGGTTATTAGATATATCTCAGTGACAGTCTGTCAGTGTCTGGGGTTATTAGATGTATCTCAGTGATTGTTAGTGTCCGGGGTTATTAGATGTATCTCAGTGACAGTGTGTCAGTGTCCGGGGTTATTAGATGTATCTCAGTGACAGTCTGTCAGTGTCCAGGGTTATTAGATGTATCTCAGTGACAGTGTGTCAGTGTCCAGGGTTATTAGATGCTTCTCAGTGACAGTCTGTCAGTGTCCGGGGTTATTAGATGTATCTCAGTGACAGTCTGTCAGTGTCCGGGGTTATTAGATGTTTGTCAGTGACAGTCTGTCAGTGTCCGGGGTTATTAGATGTATCTCAGTGACAGTCTGTCAGTGTCCGGGGTTATTAGATGTGTCTCAGTGACTGTCTGTCAGTGTCCGGGGTTATTAGATGTTTGTCAGTGACAGTCTGTCAGTGTCCGGGGTTATTAGATGTGTCTCAGTGACTGTCTGTCAGTGTCCGGGGTTATTAGATGTATCTCAGTGACAGTCTGTCACTGTCCGGGGTTATTAGATGTATCTCAGTGACAGTCTGTCAGTGTCCGGGGTTATTAGATGTATCTCAGTGACTGTCTGTCAGTGTCCGGGGTTATTAGATGTGTCTCAGTGACTGTCTGTCAGTGTCCGGGGTTATTAGATGTTTGTCAGTGACAGTCTGTCAGTGTCCGGGGTTATTAGATGTGTCTCAGTGACTGTCTGTCAGTGTCCGGGGTTATTAGATGTATCTCAGTGACAGCCTGTCACTGTCCGGGGTTATTAGATGTATCTCAGTGACAGTCTGTCAGTGTCCGGGGTTATTAGATGTATCTCAGTGACAGTCTGTCAGTGTCCGGGGTTATTAGATGTATCTCAGTGACAGTGTGTCAGTGTCCGGGGTTATTAGATGTATCTCAGTGACGGTCTGTCAGTGTCCGGGGTTATTAGATGTATCTCAGTGACAGTCTGTCCGAGTCCAGGGTTATTAGATGTATCTCAGTGACAGTCTGTCAGTGTACAGGGTTATTAGATGTATCTCAGTGACTGTCTGTCAGTGTCCGGGGTTATTACATGTATCTCAGTGACAGTGTGTCAGTGTCCGAGGTTATTAGATGTATCTCAGTGACAGTCTGTCAGTGTCCGGGGTTATTAGATGTATCTCAGTGACGGTCTGTCAGTATCCGGGGTTATTAGATGTATCTCAGTGACAGTCTGTCAGTGTCCGGGGTTATTAGATGTATCTCAGTGACTGTCTGTCAGTGCCCGGGGTTATTAGATGTGTCTCAGTGACTGTCTGTCAGTGTCCGGGGTTATTAGATGTATCTCAGTGACAGTATGTCAGTGTCCGGGTTATTAGATGTATCTCAGTGACAGTCTGTCAGTGTCCGGGGTAATTAGATGCTTCTCAGTGACAGTCTGTCAGTGTCCGGGGTTATTAGATGTATCTCAGTGACAGTCTGTCAGTGTCCGGGGTTATTAGATGTTTGTCAGTGACAGTCTGTCAGTGTCCGTGGTTATTAGATGTTTGTCAGTGACAGTCTGTCAGTGTCCGGGGTTATTAGATGTGTCTCAGTGACTGTCTGTCAGTGTCCGGGGTTATTAGATGTATCTCAGTGACAGTCTGTCAGTGTCCGGGGTTATTAGATGTATCTCAGTGACAGTCTGTCAGTGTCCGGGGTTATTAGATGTATCTCAGTGACTGTCTGTCAGTGTCCGGGGTTATTAGATGTGTCTCAGTGACTGTCTGTCAGTGTCCGGGGTTATTAGATGTATCTCAGTGACAGTCTGTCAGTGTCCGGGGTTATTAGATGTTTGTCAGTGACAGTCTGTCAGTGTCCGGGGTTATTAGATGTATCTCAGTGACAGTCTGTCAGTGTCCGGGGTTATTAGATGTGTCTCAGTGACTGTCTGTCAGTGTCCGGGGTTATTAGATGTTTGTCAGTGACAGTCTGTCAGTGTCCGGGGTTATTAGATGTGTCTCAGTGACTGTCTGTCAGTGTCCGGGGTTATTAGATGTATCTCAGTGACAGTCTGTCACTGTCCGGGGTTATTAGATGTATCTCATTGACAGTCTGTCAGTGTCCGGGGTTATTAGATGTATCTCAGTGACAGTCTGTCAGTGTCCGGGGTTATTAGATGTATCTCAGTGACAGTCTGTCAGTGTCCGGGGTTATTAGATGTATCTCAGTGACAGTGTGTCAGTGTCCGGGGTTATTAGATGTATCTCAGTGACGGTCTGTCAGTGTCCGGGGTTATTAGATGTATCTCAGTGACAGTCTGTCCGAGTCCAGGGTTATTAGATGTATCTCAGTGACAGTCTGTCAGTGTACAGGGTTATTAGATGTATCTCAGTGACTGTCTGTCAGTGTCCGGGGTTATTACATGTATCTCAGTGACAGTGTGTCAGTGTCCGAGGTTATTAGATGTATCTCAGTGACAGTCTGTCAGTGTCCGGGGTTATTAGATGTATCTCAGTGACGGTCTGTCAGTATCCGGGGTTATTAGATGTATCTCAGTGACAGTCTGTCAGTGTCCGGGGTTATTAGATGTATCTCAGTGACTGTCTGTCAGTGCCCGGGGTTATTAGATGTGTCTCAGTGACTGTCTGTCAGTGTCCGGGGTTATTAGATGTATCTCAGTGACAGTATGTCAGTGTCCGGGTTATTAGATGTATCTCAGTGACAGTCTGTCAGTGTCCGGGGTAATTAGATGCTTCTCAGTGAAAGTCTGTCAGTGTCCGGGGTTATTAGATGTATCTCAGTGACAGTCTGTCAGTGTCCGGGGTTATTAGATGTTTGTCAGTGACAGTCTGTCAGTGTCCGGGGTTATTAGATGTATCTCAGTGACAGTCTGTCAGTGTCCGGGGTTATTAGATGTGTCTCAGTGACTGTCTGTCAGTGTCCGGGGTTATTAGATGTTTGTCAGTGACAGTCTGTCAGTGTCCGGGGTTATTAGATGTGTCTCAGTGACTGTCTGTCAGTGTCCGGGGTTATTAGATGTATCTCAGTGACAGTCTGTCACTGTCCGGGGTTATTAGATGTATCTCAGTGACAGTCTGTCAGTGTCCGGGGTTATTAGATGTATCTCAGTGACTGTCTGTCAGTGTCCGGGGTTATTAGATGTGTCTCAGTGACTGTCTGTCAGTGTCCGGGGTTATTAGATGTATCTCAGTGACAGTGTGTCAGTGTCCAGGGTTATTAGATGCTTCTCAGTGACAGTCTGTCAGTGTCCGGGGTTATTAGATGTATCTCAGTGACAGTCTGTCAGTGTCCGGGGTTATTAGATGTTTGTCAGTGACAGTCTGTCAGTGTCCGGGGTTATTAGATGTATCTCAGTGACAGTCTGTCAGTGTCCGGGGTTATTAGATGTCTCAGTGACTGTCTGTCAGTGTCCGGGGTTATTAGATGTTTGTCAGTGACAGTCTGTCAGTGTCCGGGGTTATTAGATGTATCTCAGTGACAGTCTGTCACTGTCCGGGGTTATTAGATGTATCTCAGTGACAGTCTGTCAGTGTCCGGGGTTATTAGATGTATCTCAGTGACTGTCTGTCAGTGTCCGGGGTTATTAGATGTGTCTCAGTGACTGTCTGTCAGTGTCCGGGGTTATTAGATGTATCTCAGTGACAGTCTGTCAGTGTCCGGGGTTATTAGATGTATCTCAGTGACAGTGTGTCAGTGTCCGGGGTTATTAGATGTATCTCAGTGACGGTCTGTCAGTGTCCGGGGTTATTAGATGTATCTCAGTGACAGTCTGTCCGAGTCCAGGGTTATTAGATGTATCTCAGTGACAGTCTGTCAGTGTACAGGGTTATTAGATGTATCTCAGTGACTGTCTGTCAGTGTCCGGGGTTATTACATGTATCTCAGTGACAGTGTGTCAGTGTCCGAGGTTATTAGATGTATCTCAGTGACAGTCTGTCAGTGTCCGGGGTTATTAGATGTATCTCAGTGACGGTCTGTCAGTGTCCGGGGTTATTAGATGTATCTCAGTGACAGTCTGTCAGTGTCCGGGGTTATTAGATGTATCTCAGTGACAGTATGTCAGTGTCCGGGGTTATTAGATGTATCTCAGTGACGGTCTGTCAGTGTCCAGGGTTATTAGATGTATCTCAGTGACTGTCAGTGTCCGGGGTTATTAGATGTATCTCAGTGACAGTGTGTCAGTGTCTAGGGTTATTAGATGTATCTCAGTGACAGTTTGTCAGTGTCCGGGGTTTATCTCAGTGACAGTGTGTCAGTGTCCGGGGTTATTAGATGTATCTCAGTGACAGTCTGTCCGAGTCCAGGGTTATTAGATGTATCTCAGTGACAGTCTGTCAGTGTCCGGGGTTATTAGATGTATCTCAGTGACAGCCTGTCCGAGTCCAGGGTTATTAGATGTATCTCAGTGACAGTCTGTCAGTGTACAGGGTTATTAGATGCATCTCAGTGACAGTGTGTCAGTGTCCGGAGTTATTAGATGTATCTCAGTGACTGTCAGTGTCCGGGGTTATTAGATGTATCTTAGTGACATTGTGTCAGTGTCCGGGGTTATTAGATGTATCTCAGTGACATTGTGTCAGTGTCCGGGGTTATTAGATGTATCTCAGTGACAGTGTGTCAGTGTCCGGGGTTATTAGACGTATCTCAGTGACAGTATTTCAGTGTCCAGGGTTATTAGATGTATCTCAGTGACAGTGTGTCAGTGTCCGGGGTTATTAGATGTATCTCAGTGACAGTGTGTCAGTTTCCGGGGTTATTAGATGTATCTCAGTGACAGTCTGTCAGTGTCCGGGGTTATTAGATGTATCTCAGTGACAGTCTGTCCGAGTCCAGGGTTATTAGATGTATCTCAGTGACTGTCTGTCAGTGTCCGGGGTTATTAGATGTATCTCAGTGACGGTCTGTCAGTGTCCAGGGTTATTAGATGTATCTCAGTGACAGTCTGTCAGTGTCCGGGGTTATTAGATGTATCTCAGTGACGGTCTGTCAGTGTCCGGGGTTATTAGATGTATCTCAGTGACAGTCTGTCAGTGTCCGGGGTTATTAGATGTATCTCAGTGACAGTATGTCAGTGTCCGGGGTTATTAGATGTATCTCAGTGACGGTCTGTCAGTGTCCAGGGTTATTAGATGTATCTCAGTGACTGTCAGTGTCCGGGGTTATTAGATGTATCTCAGTGACAGTGTGTCAGTGTCTAGGGTTATTAGATGTATCTCAGTGACAGTTTGTCAGTGTCCGGGGTTTATCTCAGTGACAGTGTGTCAGTGTCCGGGGTTATTAGATGTATCTCAGTGACAGTCTGTCCGAGTCCAGGGTTATTAGATGTATCTCAGTGACAGTCTGTCAGTGTCCGGGGTTATTAGATGTATCTCAGTGACAGCCTGTCCGAGTCCAGGGTTATTAGATGTATCTCAGTGACAGTCTGTCAGTGTACAGGGTTATTAGATGCATCTCAGTGACAGTGTGTCAGTGTCCGGAGTTATTAGATGTATCTCAGTGACTGTCAGTGTCCGGGGTTATTAGATGTATCTCAGTGACATTGTGTCAGTGTCCGGGGTTATTAGATGTATCTCAGTGACATTGTGTCAGTGTCCGGGGTTATTAGATGTATCTCAGTGACAGTGTGTCAGTGTCCGGGGTTATTAGACGTATCTCAGTGACAGTATTTCAGTGTCCAGGGTTATTAGATGTATCTCAGTGACAGTGTGTCAGTGTCCGGGGTTATTAGATGTATCTCAGTGACAGTGTGTCAGTTTCCGGGGTTATTAGATGTATCTCAGTGACAGTCTGTCAGTGTCCGGGGTTATTAGATGTATCTCAGTGACAGTCTGTCCGAGTCCAGGGTTATTAGATGTATCTCAGTGACTGTCTGTCAGTGTCCGGGGTTATTAGATGTATCTCAGTGACGGTCTGTCAGTGTCCAGGGTTATTAGATGTATCTCAGTGACAGTCTGTCAGTGTCCGGGGTTATTAGATGTATCTCAGTGACTGTGTGTCAGTTTCCGGGGTTAATAGATGTGTCTCAGTGACGGTCTGTCAGTTTCCGGGGTTATTACATGTATCTCAGTGACAGTGTGTCAGTGTCTGGGGTTATTAGATGTATCTCAGTGACAGTGTGTCAGTGTCCGGGGTTATTAGATGTATCTCAGTGACAGTCTGTCAGTGTCCGGGGTTATTAGATGTATCTCAGTGACAGTCTGTCAGTGTCCGGGGTTATTAGATGTATCTCAGTGACTGTGTGTCAGTTTCCGGGGTTATTAGATGTGTCTCAGTGACGGTCTGTCAGTGTCCGGGGTTATTACATGTATCTCAGTGACAGTGTGTCAGTGTCCGGGGTTATTAGATGTATCTCAGTGACGGTCTGTCAGTGTCCGGGGTTATTAGATGTATCTCAGTGACGGTCTGTCAGTGTCCGGGGTTATTACATGTATCTCAGTGACAGTCTGTCAGTGTCCGGTTTTATTAGATGTATCTCAGTGACCGTATGTCAGTGTCCGGGGTTATTAGATGTATCTCAGTGACAGTCTGTCAGTGTCCGGGGTTATTACATGTATCTCAGTGACAGTCTGTCAGTGTCCGGGGTTATTACATGTATCTCAGTGACAGTCTGTCAGTATCCGGGGTTATTAGATATATCTCAGTGACAGTCTGTCAGTGTCCGGGGTTATTAGATGTATCTCAGTGACAGTGTGTCAGTGTCCGGGGTTATTAGATGTATCTCAGTGACAGTCTGTCAGTGTCCAGGGTTATTAGATGTATCTCAGTGACAGTGTGTCAGTGTCCAGGGTTATTAGATGCTTCTCAGTGACAGTCTGTCAGTGTCCGGGGTTATTAGATGTATCTCAGTGACAGTCTGTCAGTGTCCGGGGTTATTAGATGTTTGTCAGTGACAGTCTGTCAGTGTCCGGGGTTATTAGATGTATGTCAGTGACAGTCTGTCAGTGTCCGGGGTTATTAGATGTATCTCAGTGACTGACTTTCAGTGTCCGGGGTAATTAGATGTATCTCAGTGACAGTCTGTCAGTGTCTGGGGTTATTAGATGTATGTCAGTGACAGTATGTCAGTGTCCGGGGTTATTAGATGTATCTCAGTGACAGTCTGTCAGTGTCCGGGTTATTAGATGTATCTCAGTGACAGTCTGTCAGTGTCCGGGGTAATTAGATGTATCTCAGTGACTGACTGTCAGTGTCCGGGGTTATTAGATGTATCTCAGTGACAGTCTGTCAGTGTCCGGGGTTATTAGATGTATCTCAGTGACAGTCTGTCAGTGTCCGGGGTTATTAGATATATCTCAGTGACAGTGTGTCAGTGTCCAGGGTTATTAGATGTATTTCAGTGACAGTCTGTCAGTGTCCGGGGTTATTAGATGTATCTCAGTGACAGTCTGTCAGTGTCCAGGGTTATTAGATGTATGTCAGTGACAGTCTGTCAGTGTCCGAGGTTATTAGATGTATCTCAGTGACAGTCTGTCAGTGTCCGGGGTTATTAGATGTATCTCAGTGACAGTATGTCAGTGTCCGGGGTTATTAGATGTATCTCAGTGACAGTCTGTCAGTGTCCGGGGTTATTAGATGTATCTCAGTGACAGTCTGTCAGTGTCCGGGGTTATTAGATGTATGTCAGTGACAGTCTGTCAGTGTCCGGGGTTATTAGATGTATCTCAGTGACAGTCTGTCAGTGTCCGGGGTTATTAGATGTATCTCAGTGACTGACTGTCAGTGTCCGGGGTTATTAGATGTATCTCAGTGACTGTCTGTCAGTGTCCAGGGTTATTAGATGTATCTCAGTGACAGTGTGTCAGTGACTGGGGTTATTAGATGTATCTCAGTGACAGTCTATCAGTGTCCGGGGTTATTAGATGTATCTCATGACTGTCAGTGTCCGGGGTTATTAGATGTATCTCAGTGACAGTCTGTCAGTGTCCGGGGTTATTAGATGTATCTCAGTGACAGTATGTCAGTGTCCGGGGTTATTAGATATATGTCAGTGACAGTCTGTCAGTGTCCGGGGTTATTAGATGTATCTTAGTGACAGTCTGTCAGTGTCCGGGGTTATTAGATGTATCTCAGTGACAGTCTGTCAGTGTCCGGGGTTATTAGATGTATCTCAGTGACCGTATGTCAGTGTCCGGGGTTATTAGATGTATCTCAGTGACAGTCTGTCAGTGTCCGGGGTTATTAGATGTTTCTCAGTGACAGTATGTCAGTGTCCGCGGTTATTAGATGTATCTCAGTGACAGTGTGTCAGTGTCCAGGGTTATTAGATGTATCTCAGTGACAGTCTGTCAGTGTCCGGGGTTATTAGATGTATCTCAGTGACAGTCTGTCAGTGTCCGGGGTTATTAGATGTATCTCAGTGACAGTCTGTCAGTGTCCGGGTTTATTAGAGTTTTCTCAGTGACAGTCTGTCAGTATCCGGGGTTATTAGATGTATCTCAGTGACAGTCTGTCAGTGTCCGGGGTTATTAGATGTATCTCAGTGACTGTCTGTCAGTGTCCGGGGTTATTAGATGTGTCTCAGTGACTGTCTGTCAGTATCCGGGGTTATTAGATGTATGTCAGTGACTGTCTGTCAGTGTCCGGGGTTATTACATGTATCTCAGTGACAGTCTGTCAGTGTCCGGTTTTATTAGATGTATCTCAGTGACAGTCTGTCAGTGTCTGGGGTTATTAGATGTATCTCAGTGATTGTTAGTGTCCGGGGTTATTAGATGTATCTCAGTGACAGTGTGTCAGTGTCCGGGGTTATTAGATGTATCTCAGTGACAGTCTGTCAGTGTCCGGGGTTATTAGATGTATCTCAGTGACTGTCTGTCAGTGCCCGGGGTTATTAGATGTGTCTCAGTGACTGTCTGTCAGTGTCCGGGGTTATTAGATGTATCTCAGTGACAGTATGTCAGTGTCCGGGTTATTAGATGTATCTCAGTGACAGTCTGTCAGTGTCCGGGGTAATTAGATGCTTCTCAGTGACAGTCTATCAGTGTCCGGGGTTATTAGATGTATCTCAGTGACAGTCTGTCAGTGTCCGGGGTTATTAGATGTTTGTCAGTGACAGTCTGTCAGTGTCCGGGGTTATTAGATGTATCTCAGTGACAGTCTGTCAGTGTCCGGGGTTATTAGATGTGTCTCAGTGACTGTCTGTCAGTGTCCGGGGTTATTAGATGTTTGTCAGTGACAGTCTGTCAGTGTCCGGGGTTATTAGATGTGTCTCAGTGACTGTCTGTCAGTGTCCGGGGTTATTAGATGTATCTCAGTGACAGTCTGTCACTGTCCGGGGTTATTAGATGTATCTCAGTGACAGTCTGTCAGTGTCCGGGGTTATTAGATGTATCTCAGTGACTGTCTGTCAGTGTCCGGGGTTATTAGATGTGTCTCAGTGACTGTCTGTCAGTGTCCGGGGTTATTAGATGTATCTCAGTGACAGTGTGTCAGTGTCCAGGGTTATTAGATGCTTCTCAGTGACAGACTGTCAGTGTCCGGGGTTATTAGATGTATCTCAGTGACAGTCTGTCAGTGTCCGGGGTTATTAGATGTTTGTCAGTGACAGTCTGTCAGTGTCCGGGGTTATTAGATGTATCTCAGTGACAGTCTGTCAGTGTCCGGGGTTATTAGATGTCTCAGTGACTGTCTGTCAGTGTCCGGGGTTATTAGATGTGTCTCAGTGACTGTCTGTCAGTGTCCGGGGTTATTAGATGTGTCTCAGTGACAGTCTGTCACTGTCCGGGGTTATTAGATGTATCTCAGTGACAGTCTGTCAGTGTCCGGGGTTATTAGATGTATCTCAGTGACTGTCTGTCAGTGTCCGGGGTTATTAGATGTGTCTCAGTGACTGTCTGTCAGTGTCCGGGGTTATTAGATGTATCTCAGTGACAGTCTGTCAGTGTCCGGGGTTATTAGATGTATCTCAGTGACAGTGTGTCAGTGTCCGGGGTTATTAGATGTATCTCAGTGACGGTCTGTCAGTGTCCGGGGTTATTAGATGTATCTCAGTGACAGTCTGTCCGAGTCCAGGGTTATTAGATGTATCTCAGTGACAGTCTGTCAGTGTACAGGGTTATTAGATGTATCTCAGTGACTGTCTGTCAGTGTCCGGGGTTATTACATGTATCTCAGTGACAGTGTGTCAGTGTCCGAGGTTATTAGATGTATCTCAGTGACAGTCTGTCAGTGTCCGGGGTTATTAGATGTATCTCAGTGACGGTCTGTCAGTGTCCGGGGTTATTAGATGTATCTCAGTGACAGTCTGTCAGTGTCCGGGGTTATTAGATGTATCTCAGTGACAGTATGTCAGTGTCCGGGGTTATTAGATGTATCTCAGTGACGGTCTGTCAGTGTCCAGGGTTATTAGATGTATCTCAGTGACTGTCAGTGTCCGGGGTTATTAGATGTATCTCAGTGACAGTGTGTCAGTGTCTAGGGTTATTAGATGTATCTCAGTGACAGTTTGTCAGTGTCCGGGGTTTATCTCAGTGACAGTGTGTCAGTGTCCGGGGTTATTAGATGTACCTCAGTGACAGTCTGTCCGAGTCCAGGGTTATTAGATGTATCTCAGTGACTGTCTGTCAGTGCCCGGGGTTATTAGATGTGTCTCAGTGACTGTCTGTCAGTGTCCGGGGTTATTAGATGTATCTCAGTGACAGTATGTCAGTGTCCGGGTTATTAGATGTATCTCAGTGACAGTCTGTCAGTGTCCGGGGTAATTAGATGCTTCTCAGTGACAGTCTATCAGTGTCCGGGGTTATTAGATGTATCTCAGTGACAGTCTGTCAGTGTCCGGGGTTATTAGATGTTTGTCAGTGACAGTCTGTCAGTGTCCGGGGTTATTAGATGTATCTCAGTGACAGTCTGTCAGTGTCCGGGGTTATTAGATGTGTCTCAGTGACTGTCTGTCAGTGTCCGGGGTTATTAGATGTTTGTCAGTGACAGTCTGTCAGTGTCCGGGGTTATTAGATGTGTCTCAGTGACTGTCTGTCAGTGTCCGGGGTTATTAGATGTATCTCAGTGACAGTCTGTCACTGTCCGGGGTTATTAGATGTATCTCAGTGACAGTCTGTCAGTGTCCGGGGTTATTAGATGTATCTCAGTGACTGTCTGTCAGTGTCCGGGGTTATTAGATGTGTCTCAGTGACTGTCTGTCAGTGTCCGGGGTTATTAGATGTATCTCAGTGACAGTGTGTCAGTGTCCAGGGTTATTAGATGCTTCTCAGTGACAGTCTGTCAGTGTCCGGGGTTATTAGATGTATCTCAGTGACAGTCTGTCAGTGTCCGGGGTTATTAGATGTTTGTCAGTGACAGTCTGTCAGTGTCCGGGGTTATTAGATGTATCTCAGTGACAGTCTGTCAGTGTCCGGGGTTATTAGATGTCTCAGTGACTGTCTGTCAGTGTCCGGGGTTATTAGAAGTTTGTCAGTGACAGTCTGTCAGTGTCCGGGGTTATTAGATGTGTCTCAGTGACTGTCTGTCAGTGTCCGGGGTTATTAGATGTATCTCAGTGACAGTCTGTCACTGTCCGGGGTTATTAGATGTATCTCAGTGACAGTCTGTCAGTGTCCGGGGTTATTAGATGTATCTCAGTGACTGTCTGTCAGTGTCCGGGGTTATTAGATGTGTCTCAGTGACTGTCTGTCAGTGTCCGGGGTTATTAGATGTATCTCAGTGACAGTCTGTCAGTGTCCGGGGTTATTAGATGTATCTCAGTGACAGTGTGTCAGTGTCCGGGGTTATTAGATGTATCTCAGTGACGGTCTGTCAGTGTCCGGGGTTATTAGATGTATCTCAGTGACAGTCTGTCCGAGTCCAGGGTTATTAGATGTATCTCAGTGACAGTCTGTCAGTGTACAGGGTTATTAGATGTATCTCAGTGACTGTCTGTCAGTGTCCGGGGTTATTACATGTATCTCAGTGACAGTGTGTCAGTGTCCGAGGTTATTAGATGTATCTCAGTGACAGTCTGTCAGTGTCCGGGGTTATTAGATGTATCTCAGTGACGGTCTGTCAGTGTCCGGGGTTATTAGATGTATCTCAGTGACAGTCTGTCAGTGTCCGGGGTTATTAGATGTATCTCAGTGACAGTATGTCAGTGTCCGGGGTTATTAGATGTATCTCAGTGACGGTCTGTCAGTGTCCAGGGTTATTAGATGTATCTCAGTGACTGTCAGTGTCCGGGGTTATTAGATGTATCTCAGTGACAGTGTGTCAGTGTCTAGGGTTATTAGATGTATCTCAGTGACAGTTTGTCAGTGTCCGGGGTTTATCTCAGTGACAGTGTGTCAGTGTCCGGGGTTATTAGATGTATCTCAGTGACAGTCTGTCCGAGTCCAGGGTTATTAGATGTATCTCAGTGACAGTCTGTCAGTGTCCGGGTTATTAGATGTATCTCAGTGACAGCCTGTCCGAGTCCAGGGTTATTAGATGTATCTCAGTGACAGTCTGTCAGTGTACAGGGTTATTAGATGCATCTCAGTGACAGTGTGTCAGTGTCCGGAGTTATTAGATGTATCTCAGTGACTGTCAGTGTCCGGGGTTATTAGATGTATCTCAGTGACATTGTGTCAGTGTCCGGGGTTATTAGATGTATCTCAGTGACATTGTGTCAGTGTCCGGGGTTATTAGATGTATCTCAGTGACAGTGTGTCAGTGTCCGGGGTTATTAGACGTATCTCAGTGACAGTATTTCAGTGTCCAGGGTTATTAGATGTATCTCAGTGACAGTGTGTCAGTGTCCGGGGTTATTAGATGTATCTCAGTGACAGTGTGTCAGTTTCCGGGGTTATTAGATGTATCTCAGTGACAGTCTGTCAGTGTCCGGGGTTATTAGATGTATCTCAGTGACAGTCTGTCCGAGTCCAGGGTTATTAGATGTATCTCAGTGACTGTCTGTCAGTGTCCGGGGTTATTAGATGTATCTCAGTGACGGTCTGTCAGTGTCCAGGGTTATTAGATGTATCTCAGTGACAGTCTGTCAGTGTCCGGGGTTATTAGATGTATCTCAGTGACGGTCTGTCAGTGTCCGGGGTTATTAGATGTATCTCAGTGACAGTATGTCAGTGTCCGGGGTTATTAGATGTATCTCAGTGACGGTCTGTCAGTGTCCAGGGTTATTAGATGTATCTCAGTGACTGTCAGTGTCCGGGGTTATTAGATGTATCTCAGTGACAGTGTGTCAGTGTCTAGGGTTATTAGATGTATCTCAGTGACAGTTTGTCAGTGTCCGGGGTTTATCTCAGTGACAGTGTGTCAGTGTCCGGGGTTATTAGATGTATCTCAGTGACAGTCTGTCCGAGTCCAGGGTTATTAGATGTATCTCAGTGACAGTCTGTCAGTGTCCGGGGTTATTAGATGTATCTCAGTGACAGCCTGTCCGAGTCCAGGGTTATTAGATGTATCTCAGTGACAGTCTGTCAGTGTACAGGGTTATTAGATGCATCTCAGTGACAGTGTGTCAGTGTCCGGAGTTATTAGATGTATCTCAGTGACTGTCAGTGTCCGGGGTTATTAGATGTATCTCAGTGACATTGTGTCAGTGTCCGGGGTTATTAGATGTATCTCAGTGACATTGTGTCAGTGTCCGGGGTTATTAGATGTATCTCAGTGACAGTGTGTCAGTGTCCGGGGTTATTAGACGTATCTCAGTGACAGTATTTCAGTGTCCGGGGTTATTAGATGTATCTCAGTGACAGTGTGTCAGTTTCCGGGGTTATTAGATGTATCTCAGTGACAGTCTGTCAGTGTCCGGGGTTATTAGATGTATCTCAGTGACAGTCTGTCCGAGTCCAGGGTTATTAGATGTATCTCAGTGACTGTCTGTCAGTGTCCGGGGTTATTAGATGTATCTCAGTGACGGTCTGTCAGTGTCCAGGGTTATTAGATGTATCTCAGTGACAGTCTGTCAGTGTCCGGGGTTATTAGATGTATCTCAGTGACTGTGTGTCAGTTTCCGGGGTTATTAGATGTGTCTCAGTGACGGTCTGTCAGTTTCCGGGGTTATTACATGTATCTCAGTGACAGTGTGTCAGTGTCCGGGGTTATTAGATGTATCTCAGTGACAGTGTGTCAGTGTCCGGGGTTATTAGATGTATCTCAGTGACAGTCTGTCAGTGTCCGGGGTTATTAGATGTATCTCAGTGACAGTCTGTCAGTGTCCGGGGTTATTAGATGTATCTCAGTGACTGTGTGTCAGTTTCCGGGGTTATTAGATGTGTCTCAGTGACGGTCTGTCAGTGTCCGGGGTTATTACATGTATCTCAGTGACAGTGTGTCAGTGTCCGGGGTTATTAGATGTATCTCAGTGACAGTCTGTCAGTGTCCGGGGTTATTAGATGTATCTCAGTGACGGTCTGACAGTGTCCGGGGTTATTACATGTATCTCAGTGACAGTCTGTCAGTGTCCGGTTTTATTAGATGTATCTCAGTGACCGTATGTCAGTGTCCGGGGTTATTAGATGTATCTCAGTGACAGTCTGTCAGTGTCCGGGGTTATTACATGTATCTCAGTGACAGTCTGTCAGTGTCCGGGGTTATTACATGTATCTCAGTGACAGTCTGTCAGTATCTGGGGTTATTAGATATATCTCAGTGACAGTCTGTCAGTGTCTGGGGTTATTAGATGTATCTCAGTGATTGTTAGTGTCCGGGGTTATTAGATGTATCTCAGTGACAGTGTGTCAGTGTCCGGGGTTATTAGATGTTTCTCAGTGACAGTCTGTCAGTGTCCAGGGTTATTAGATGTATCTCAGTGACAGTCTGTCAGTGTCCGGGGTAATTAGATGTATCTCAGTGACTGACTGTCAGTGTCCGGGGTTATTAGATGTATCTCAGTGACAGTCTGTCAGTGTCCGGGGTTATTAGATGTATCTCAGTGACAGTCTGTCAGTGTCCGGGGTTATTAGATGTATCTCAGTGACAGTGTGTCAGTGTCCAGGGTTATTAGATGTATTTCAGTGACAGTCTGTCAGTGTCCGGGGTTATTAGATGTATCTCAGTGACAGTCTGTCAGTGTCCAGGGTTATTAGATGTATGTCAGTGACAGTCTGTCAATGTCTGAGGTTATTAGATGTATCTCAGTGACAGTCTGTCAGTGTCCGGGGTTATTAGATGTATCTCAGTGACAGTATGTCAGTGTCCGGGGTTATTAGATGTATCTCAGTGACAGTCTGTCAGTGTCCGGGGTTATTAGATGTATCTCAGTGACAGTCTGTCAGTGTCCGGGGTTATTAGATGTATGTCAGTGACAGTCTGTCAGTGTCCGGGGTTATTAGATGTATCTCAGTGACTGACTGTCAGTGTCCGGGGTTATTAGATGTATCTCAGTGACTGTCTGTCAGTGTCCAGGGTTATTAGATGTATCTCAGTGACAGTGTGTCAGTGACTGGGGTTATTAGATGTATCTCAGTGACAGTCTATCAGTGTCCGGGGTTATTAGATGTATCTCATGACTGTCAGTGTCCGGGGTTATTAGATGTATCTCAGTGACAGTCTGTCAGTGTCCGGGGTTATTAGATGTATCTCAGTGACAGTATGTCAGTGTCCGGGGTTATTAGATATATGTCAGTGACAGTCTGTCAGTGTCCGGGGTTATTAGATGTATCTTAGTGACAGTCTGTCAGTGTCCGGGGTTATTAGATGTATCTCAGTGACAGTCTGTCAGTGTCCGGGGTTATTAGATGTATCTCAGTGACCGTATGTCAGTGTCCGGGGTTATTAGATGTATCTCAGTGACAGTCTGTCAGTGTCCGGGGTTATTAGATGTTTCTCAGTGACAGTATGTCAGTGTCCGGGGTTATTAGATGTATCTCAGTGACAGTGTGTCAGTGTCCAGGGTTATTAGATGTGTCTCAGTGACAGTCTGTCAGTGTCCGGGGTTATTAGATGTATCTCAGTGACAGTCTGTCAGTGTCCGGGGTTATTAGATGTATCTCAGTGACAGTCTGTCAGTGTCCGGGTTTATTAGAGTTTTCTCAGTGACAGTCTGTCAGTATCCGGGGTTATTAGATGTATCTCAGTGACAGTCTGTCAGTGTCCGGGGTTATTAGATGTATCTCAGTGACTGTATGTCAGTGTCCGGGGTTATTAGATGTGTCTCAGTGACTGTCTGTCAGTATCCGGGGTTATTAGATGTATGTCAGTGACTGTCTGTCAGTGTCCGGGGTTATTACATGTATCTCAGTGACAGTCTGTCAGTGTCCGGTTTTATTAGATGTATCTCAGTGACCGTATGTCAGTGTCCGGGGTTATTAGATGTATCTCAGTGACAGTCTGTCAGTGTCCGGGGTTATTACATGTATCTCAGTGACAGTCTGTCAGTGTCCGGGGTTATTACATGTATCTCAGTGACAGTCTGTCAGTATCCGGGGTTATTAGATATATCTCAGTGACAGTCTGTCAGTGTCTGGGGTTATTAGATGTATCTCAGTGATTGTTAGTGTCCGGGGTTATTAGTTGTATCTCAGTGACAGTGTGTCAGTGTCCGGGGTTATTAGATGTATCTCAGTGACAGTCTGTCAGTGTCCGGGGTTATTAGATGTATCTCAGTGACTGTCTGTCAGTGCCCGGGGTTATTAGATGTGTCTCAGTGACTGTCTGTCAGTGTCCGGGGTTATTAGATGTATCTCAGTGACAGTATGTCAGTGTCCGGGTTATTAGATGTATCTCAGTGACAGTCTGTCAGTGTCCGGGGTAATTAGATGCTTCTCAGTGACAGTCTGTCAGTGTCCGGGGTTATTAGATGTATCTCAGTGACAGTCTGTCAGTGTCCGGGGTTATTAGATGTTTGTCAGTGACAGTCTGTCAGTGTCCGGGGTTATTAGATGTATCTCAGTGACAGTCTGTCAGTGTCCGGGGTTATTAGATGTGTCTCAGTGACTGTCTGTCAGTGTCCGGGGTTATTAGATGTTTGTCAGTGACAGTCTGTCAGTGTCCGGGGTTATTAGATGTGTCTCAGTGACTGTCTGTCAGTGTCCGGGGTTATTAGATGTATCTCAGTGACAGTCTGTCACTGTCCGGGGTTATTAGATGTATCTCAGTGACAGTCTGTCAGTGTCCGGGGTTATTAGATGTATCTCAGTGACTGTCTGTCAGTGTCCGGGGTTATTAGATGTGTCTCAGTGACCTGTCTGTCAGTGTCCGGGGTTATTAGATGTATCTCAGTGACAGTGTGTCAGTGTCCAGGGTTATTAGATGCTTCTCAGTGACAGTCTGTCAGTGTCCGGGGTTATTAGATGTATCTCAGTGACAGTCTGTCAGTGTCCGGGGTTATTAGATGTTTGTCAGTGACAGTCTGTCAGTGTCCGGGGTTATTAGATGTATCTCAGTGACAGTCTGTCAGTGTCCGGGGTTATTAGATGTCTCAGTGACTGTCTGTCAGTGTCCGGGGTTATTAGATGTTTGTCAGTGACAGTCTGTCAGTGTCCGGGGTTATTAGATGTGTCTCAGTGACTGTCTGTCAGTGTCCGGGGTTATTAGATGTATCTCAGTGACAGTCTGTCACTGTCCGGGGTTATTAGATGTATCTCAGTGACAGTCTGTCAGTGTCCGGGGTTATTAGATGTATCTCAGTGACTGTCTGTCAGTGTCCGGGGTTATTAGATGTGTCTCAGTGACTGTCTGTCAGTGTCCGGGGTTATTAGATGTATCTCAGTGACAGTCTGTCAGTGTCCGGGGTTATTAGATGTATCTCAGTGACAGTGTGTCAGTGTCCGGGGTTATTAGATGTATCTCAGTGACGGTCTGTCAGTGTCCGGGGTTATTAGATGTATCTCAGTGACAGTCTGTCCGAGTCCAGGGTTATTAGATGTATCTCAGTGACAGTCTGTCAGTGTACAGGGTTATTAGATGTATCTCAGTGACTGTCTGTCAGTGTCCGGGGTTATTACATGTATCTCAGTGACAGTGTGTCAGTGTCCGAGGTTATTAGATGTATCTCAGTGACAGTCTGTCAGTGTCCGAGGTTATTAGATGTATCTCAGTGACGGTCTGTCAGTGTCCGGGGTTATTAGATGTATCTCAGTGACAGTCTGTCAGTGTCCGGGGTTATTAGATGTATCTCAGTGACAGTATGTCAGTGTCCGGGGTTATTAGATGTATCTCAGTGACGGTCTGTCAGTGTCCAGGGTTATTAGATGTATCTCAGTGACTGTCAGTGTCCGGGGTTATTAGATGTATCTCAGTGACAGTGTGTCAGTGTCTAGGGTTATTAGATGTATCTCAGTGACAGTTTGTCAGTGTCCGGGGTTTATCTCAGTGACAGTGTGTCAGTGTCCGGGGTTATTAGATGTATCTCAGTGACAGTCTGTCCGAGTCCAGGGTTATTAGATGTATCTCAGTGACAGTCTGTCAGTGTCCGGGGTTATTAGATGTATCTCAGTGACAGCCTGTCCGAGTCCAGGGTTATTAGATGTATCTCAGTGACAGTCTGTCAGTGTACAGGGTTATTAGATGCATCTCAGTGACAGTGTGTCAGTGTCCGGAGTTATTAGATGTATCTCAGTGACTGTCAGTGTCCGGGGTTATTAGATGTATCTCAGTGACATTGTGTCAGTGTCCGGGGTTATTAGATGTATCTCAGTGACATTGTGTCAGTGTCCGGGGTTATTAGATGTATCTCAGTGACAGTGTGTCAGTGTCCGGGGTTATTAGACGTATCTCAGTGACAGTATTTCAGTGTCCAGGGTTATTAGATGTATCTCAGTGACAGTGTGTCAGTGTCCGAGGTTATTAGATGTATCTCAGTGACAGTGTGCCAGTTTCCGGGGTTATTAGATGTATCTCAGTGACAGTCTGTCAGTGTCCGGGGTTATTAGATGTATCTCAGTGACAGTCTGTCTGAGTCCAGGGTTATTAGATGTATCTCAGTGACTGTCTGTCAGTGTCCGGGGTTATTAGATGTATCTCAGTGACGGTCTGTCAGTGTCCAGGGTTATTATATGTATCTCAGTGACAGTCTGTCAGTGTCCGGGGTTATTAGATGTATCTCAGTGACGGTCTGTCAGTGTCCGGGGTTATTAGATGTATCTCAGTGACAGTCTGTCAGTGTCCGGGGTTATTAGATGTATCTCAGTGACAGTATGTCAGTGTCCGGGGTTATTAGATGTATCTCAGTGACGGTCTGTCAGTGTCCAGGGTTATTAGATGTATCTCAGTGACTGTCAGTGTCCGGGGTTATTAGATGTATCTCAGTGACAGTGTGTCAGTGTCTAGGGTTATTAGATGTATCTCAGTGACAGTTTGTCAGTGTCCGGGGTTTATCTCAGTGACAGTGTGTCAGTGTCCGGGGTTATTAGATGTATCTCAGTGACAGTCTGTCCGAGTCCAGGGTTATTAGATGTATCTCAGTGACAGTCTGTCAGTGTCCGGGGTTATTAGATGTATCTCAGTGACAGCCTGTCCGAGTCCAGGGTTATTAGATGTATCTCAGTGACAGTCTGTCAGTGTACAGGGTTATTAGATGCATCTCAGTGACAGTGTGTCAGTGTCCGGAGTTATTAGATGTATCTCAGTGACTGTCAGTGTCCGGGGTTATTAGATGTATCTCAGTGACATTGTGTCAGTGTCCGGGGTTATTAGATGTATCTCAGTGACATTGTGTCAGTGTCCGGGGTTATTAGATGTATCTCAGTGACAGTGTGTCAGTGTCCGGGGTTATTAGACGTATCTCAGTGACAGTATTTCAGTGTCCAGGGTTATTAGATGTATCTCAGTGACAGTGTGTCAGTGTCCGGGGTTATTAGATGTATCTCAGTGACAGTGTGTCAGTTTCCGGGGTTATTAGATGTATCTCAGTGACAGTCTGTCAGTGTCCGGGGTTATTAGATGTATCTCAGTGACAGTCTGTCCGAGTCCAGGGTTATTAGATGTATCTCAGTGACTGTCTGTCAGTGTCCGGGGTTATTAGATGTATCTCAGTGACGGTCTGTCAGTGTCCAGGGTTATTAGATGTATCTCAGTGACAGTCTGTCAGTGTCCGGGGTTATTAGATGTATCTCAGTGACTGTGTGTCAGTTTCCGGGGTTATTAGATGTGTCTCAGTGACGGTCTGTCAGTTTCCGGGGTTATTACATGTATCTCAGTGACAGTGTGTCAGTGTCCGGGGTTATTAGATGTATCTCAGTGACAGTGTGTCAGTGTCCGGGGTTATTAGATGTATCTCAGTGACAGTCTGTCAGTGTCCGGGGTTATTAGATGTATCTCAGTGACAGTCTGTCAGTGTCCGGGGTTATTAGATGTATCTCAGTGACTGTGTGTCAGTTTCCGGGGTTATTAGATGTGTCTCAGTGACGGTCTGTCAGTGTCCGGGGTTATTACATGTATCTCAGTGACAGTGTGTCAGTTTCCGGGGTTATTAGATGTATCTCAGTGACAGTCTGTCAGTGTCCGGGGTTATTAGATGTATCTCAGTGACGGTCTGTCAGTGTCCGGGGTTATTACATGTATCTCAGTGACAGTCTGTCAGTGTCCGGTTTTATTAGATGTATCTCAGTGACCGTATGTCAGTGTCCGGGGTTATTAGATGTATCTCAGTGACAGTCTGTCAGTGTCCGGGGTTATTACATGTATCTCAGTGACAGTCTGTCAGTGTCCGGGGTTATTACATGTATCTCAGTGACAGTCTGTCAGTATCCGGGGTTATTAGATATATCTCAGTGACAGTCTGTCATTGTCTGGGGTTATTAGATGTATCTCAGTGATTGTTAGTGTCCGGGGTTATTAGATGTATCTCAGTGACAGTGTGTCAGTGTCCGGGGTTATTAGATGTATCTCAGTGACAGTCTGTCAGTGTCCAGGGTTATTAGATGTATCTCAGTGACAGTGTGTCAGTGTCCAGGGTTATTAGATGCTTCTCAGTGACAGTCTGTCAGTGTCCGGGGTTATTAGATGTATCTCAGTGACAGTCTGTCAGTGTCCGGGGTTATTAGATGTTTGTCAGTGACAGTCTGTCAGTGTCCGGGGTTATTAGATGTATGTCAGTGACAGTCTGTCAGTGTCCGGGGTTATTAGATGTATGTCAGTGACAGTCTGTCAGTGTCCGGGGTTATTAGATGTATCTCAGTGACTGACTTTCAGTGTCCGGGGTAATTAGATGTATCTCAGTGACTGTCTGTCAGTGTCTGGGGTTATTAGATGTATGTCAGTGACTGTCAGTCAGTATCCGGGGTTATTAGATATATCTCAGTGACAGTCTGTCATTGTCTGGGGTTATTAGATGTATCTCAGTGATTGTTAGTGTCCGGGGTTATTAGATGTATCTCAGTGACAGTGTGTCAGTGTCCGGGGTTATTAGATGTATCTCAGTGACAGTCTGTCAGTGTCCAGGGTTATTAGATGTATCTCAGTGACAGTCTGTCAGTGTCCGGTTTTATTAGATGTATCTCAGTGACCGTATGTCAGTGTCCGGGGTTATTAGATGTATCTCAGTGACAGTCTGTCAGTGTCCGGGGTTATTACATGTATCTCAGTGACAGTCTGTCAGTGTCCGGGGTTATTACATGTATCTCAGTGACAGTCTGTCAGTATCCGGGGTTATTAGATGTATCTCAGTGATTGTTAGTGTCCGGTGTTATTAGATGTATGTCAGTGACAGTGTGTCAGTGTCCGGGGTTATTAGATGTATCTCAGTGACAGTCTGTCAGTGTCCGGGTTATTAGATGTATCTCAGTGACAGTCTGTCAGTGTCCGGGGTAATTAGATGTATCTCAGTGACTGACTGTCAGTGTCCGGGGTTATTAGATGTATCTCAGTGACAGTCTGTCAGTGTCCGGGGTTATTAGATGTATCTCAGTGACAGTCTGTCAGTGTCCGGGGTTATTAGATGTATCTCAGTGACAGTGTGTCAGTGTCCAGGGTTATTAGATGTATTTCAGTGACAGTCTGTCAGTGTCCGGGGTTATTAGATGTATCTCAGTGACAGTCTGTCAGTGTCCAGGGTTATTAGATGTATGTCAGTGACAGTCTGTCAGTGTCCGAGGTTATTAGATGTATCTCAGTGACAGTCTGTCAGTGTCCGGGGTTATTAGATGTATCTCAGTGACAGTATGTCAGTGTCCGGGGTTATTAGATGTATCTCAGTGACAGTCTGTCAGTGTCCGGGGTTATTAGATGTATCTCAGTGACAGTCTGTCAGTGTCCGGGGTTATTAGATGTATGTCAGTGACAGTCTGTCAGTGTCCGGGGTTATTAGATGTATCTCAGTGACAGTCTGTCAGTGTCCGGGGTTATTAGATGTATCTCAGTGACTGACTGTCAGTGTCCGGGGTTATTAGATGTATCTCAGTGACTGTCTGTCAGTGTCCAGGGTTATTAGATGTATCTCAGTGACAGTGTGTCAGTGACTGGGGTTATTAGATGTATCTCAGTGACAGTCTATCAGTGTCCGGGGTTATTAGATGTATCTCATGACTGTCAGTGTCCGGGGTTATTAGATGTATCTCAGTGACAGTCTGTCAGTGTCCGGGGTTATTAGATGTATCTCAGTGACAGTATGTCAGTGTCCGGGGTTATTAGATATATGTCAGTGACAGTCTGTCAGTGTCCGGGGTTATTAGATGTATCTTAGTGACAGTCTGTCAGTGTCCGGGGTTATTAGATGTATCTCAGTGACTGTCTGTCAGTGTCCGGGGTTATTAGATGTGTCTCAGTGACTGTCTGTCAGTATCCGGGGTTATTAGATGTATGTCAGTGACTGTCTGTCAGTGTCCGGGGTTATTACATGTATCTCAGTGACAGTCTGTCAGTGTCCGGTTTTATTAGATGTATCTCAGTGACCGTATGTCAGTGTCCGGGGTTATTAGATGTATCTCAGTGACAGTCTGTCAGTGTCCGGGGTTATTACATGTATCTCAGTGACAGTCTGTCAGTATCCGGGGTTATTAGATATATCTCAGTGACAGTCTGTCAGTGTCCGGGGTTATTAGATGTTTGTCAGTGACAGTCTGTCAGTGTCCGGGGTTATTAGATGTGTCTCAGTGACTGTCTGTCAGTGTCCGGGGTTATTAGATGTATCTCAGTGACAGTATGTCAGTGTCCGGGTTATTAGATGTATCTCAGTGACAGTCTGTCAGTGTCCGGGGTAATTAGATGCTTCTCAGTGACAGTCTGTCAGTGTCCGGGGTTATTAGATGTATCTCAGTGACAGTCTGTCAGTGTCCGGGGTTATTAGATGTTTGTCAGTGACAGTCTGTCAGTGTCCGGGGTTATTAGATGTATCTCAGTGACAGTCTGTCAGTGTCCGGGGTTATTAGATGTGTCTCAGTGACTGTCTGTCAGTGTCCGGGGTTATTAGATGTTTGTCAGTGACAGTCTGTCAGTGTCCGGGGTTATTAGATGTGTCTCAGTGACTGTCTGTCAGTGTCCGGGGTTATTAGATGTATCTCAGTGACAGTCTGTCACTGTCCGGGGTTATTAGATGTATCTCAGTGACAGTCTGTCAGTGTCCGGGGTTATTAGATGTATCTCAGTGACTGTCTGTCAGTGTCCGGGGTTATTAGATGTGTCTCAGTGACTGTCTGTCAGTGTCCGGGGTTATTAGATGTATCTCAGTGACAGTGTGTCAGTGTCCAGGGTTATTAGATGCTTCTCAGTGACAGTCTGTCAGTGTCCGGGGTTATTAGATGTATCTCAGTGACAGTCTGTCAGTGTCCGGGGTTATTAGATGTTTGTCAGTGACAGTCTGTCAGTGTCCGGGGTTATTAGATGTATCTCAGTGACAGTCTGTCAGTGTCCGGGGTTATTAGATGTCTCAGTGACTGTCTGTCAGTGTCCGGGGTTATTAGATGTTTGTCAGTGACAGTCTGTCAGTGTCCGGGGTTATTAGATGTGTCTCAGTGACTGTCTGTCAGTGTCCGGGGTTATTAGATGTATCTCAGTGACAGTCTGTCACTGTCCGGGGTTATTAGATGTATCTCAGTGACAGTCTGTCAGTGTCCGGGGTTATTAGATGTATCTCAGTGACTGTCTGTCAGTGTCCGGGGTTATTAGATGTGTCTCAGTGACTGTCTGTCAGTGTCCGGGGTTATTAGATGTATCTCAGTGACAGTCTGTCAGTGTCCGGGGTTATTAGATGTATCTCAGTGACAGTGTGTCAGTGTCCGGGGTTATTAGATGTATCTCAGTGACGGTCTGTCAGTGTCCGGGGTTATTAGATGTATCTCAGTGACAGTCTGTCCGAGTCCAGGGTTATTAGATGTATCTCAGTGACAGTCTGTCAGTGTACAGGGTTATTAGATGTATCTCAGTGACTGTCTGTCAGTGTCCGGGGTTATTACATGTATCTCAGTGACAGTGTGTCAGTGTCCGAGGTTATTAGATGTATCTCAGTGACAGTCTGTCAGTGTCCGGGGTTATTAGATGTATCTCAGTGACGGTCTGTCAGTGTCCGGGGTTATTAGATGTATCTCAGTGACAGTCTGTCAGTGTCCGGGGTTATTAGATGTATCTCAGTGACAGTATGTCAGTGTCCGGGGTTATTAGATGTATCTCAGTGACAGTCTGTCAGTGTCCGGGGTTATTAGATGTATCTCAGTGACAGTATGTCAGTGTCCGGGGTTATTAGATGTATCTCAGTGACGGTCTGTCAGTGTCCAGGGTTATTAGATGTATCTCAGTGACTGTCAGTGTCCGGGGTTATTAGATGTATCTCAGTGACAGTGTGTCAGTGTCTAGGGTTATTAGATGTATCTCAGTGACAGTTTGTCAGTGTCCGGGGTTTATCTCAGTGACAGTGTGTCAGTGTCCGGGGTTATTAGATGTATCTCAGTGACAGTCTGTCCGAGTCCAGGGTTATTAGATGTATCTCAGTGACAGTCTGTCAGTGTCCGGGGTTATTAGATGTATCTCAGTGACAGCCTGTCCGAGTCCAGGGTTATTAGATGTATCTCAGTGACAGTCTGTCAGTGTACAGGGTTATTAGATGCATCTCAGTGACAGTGTGTCAGTGTCCGGAGTTATTAGATGTATCTCAGTGACTGTCAGTGTCCGGGGTTATTAGATGTATCTCAGTGACATTGTGTCAGTGTCCGGGGTTATTAGATGTATCTCAGTGACATTGTGTCAGTGTCCGGGGTTATTAGATGTATCTCAGTGACAGTGTGTCAGTGTCCGGGGTTATTAGACGTATCTCAGTGACAGTATTTCAGTGTCCAGGGTTATTAGATGTATCTCAGTGACAGTGTGTCAGTGTCCGGGGTTATTAGATGTATCTCAGTGACAGTGTGCCAGTTTCCGGGGTTATTAGATGTATCTCAGTGACAGTCTGTCAGTGTCCGGGGTTATTAGATGTATCTCAGTGACAGTCTGTCCGAGTCCAGGGTTATTAGATGTATCTCAGTGACTGTCTGTCAGTGTCCGGGGTTATTAGATGTATCTCAGTGACGGTCTGTCAGTGTCCAGGGTTATTATATGTATCTCAGTGACAGTCTGTCAGTGTCCGGGGTTATTAGATGTATCTCAGTGACGGTCTGTCAGTGTCCGGGGTTATTAGATGTATCTCAGTGACAGTCTGTCAGTGTCCGGGGTTATTAGATGTATCTCAGTGACAGTATGTCAGTGTCCGGGGTTATTAGATGTATCTCAGTGACGGTCTGTCAGTGTCCAGGGTTATTAGATGTATCTCAGTGACTGTCAGTGTCCGGGGTTATTAGATGTATCTCAGTGACAGTGTGTCAGTGTCTAGGGTTATTAGATGTATCTCAGTGACAGTTTGTCAGTGTCCGGGGTTTATCTCAGTGACAGTGTGTCAGTGTCCGGGGTTATTAGATGTATCTCAGTGACAGTCTGTCCGAGTCCAGGGTTATTAGATGTATCTCAGTGACAGTCTGTCAGTGTCCGGGGTTATTAGATGTATCTCAGTGACAGCCTGTCCGAGTCCAGGGTTATTAGATGTATCTCAGTGACAGTCTGTCAGTGTACAGGGTTATTAGATGCATCTCAGTGACAGTGTGTCAGTGTCCGGAGTTATTAGATGTATCTCAGTGACTGTCAGTGTCCGGGGTTATTAGATGTATCTCAGTGACATTGTGTCAGTGTCCGGGGTTATTAGATGTATCTCAGTGACATTGTGTCAGTGTCCGGGGTTATTAGATGTATCTCAGTGACAGTGTGTCAGTGTCCGGGGTTATTAGACGTATCTCAGTGACAGTATTTCAGTGTCCAGGGTTATTAGATGTATCTCAGTGACAGTGTGTCAGTGTCCGGGGTTATTAGATGTATCTCAGTGACAGTGTGTCAGTTTCCGGGGTTATTAGATGTATCTCAGTGACAGTCTGTCAGTGTCCGGGGTTATTAGATGTATCTCAGTGACAGTCTGTCCGAGTCCAGGGTTATTAGATGTATCTCAGTGACTGTCTGTCAGTGTCCGGGGTTATAAGATGTATCTCAGTGACGGTCTGTCAGTGTCCAGGGTTATTAGATGTATCTCAGTGACAGTCTGTCAGTGTCCGGGGTTATTAGATGTATCTCAGTGACTGTGTGTCAGTTTCTGGGGTTATTAGATGTGTCTCAGTGACGGTCTGTCAGTTTCCGGGGTTATTACATGTATCTCAGTGACAGTGTGTCAGTGTCCGGGGTTATTAGATGTATCTCAGTGACAGTGTGTCAGTGTCCGGGGTTATTAGATGTATCTCAGTGACAGTCTGTCAGTGTCCGGGGTTATTAGATGTATCTCAGTGACAGTCTGTCAGTGTCCGGGGTTATTAGATGTATCTCAGTGACTGTGTGTCAGTTTCCGGGGTTATTAGATGTGTCTCAGTGACGGTCTGTCAGTGTCCGGGGTTATTACATGTATCTCAGTGACAGTGTGTCAGTGTCCGGGGTTATTAGATGTATCTCAGTGACAGTCTGTCAGTGTCCGGGGTTATTAGATGTATCTCAGTGACGGTCTGTCAGTGTCCGGGGTTATTACATGTATCTCAGTGACAGTCTGTCAGTGTCCGGTTTTATTAGATGTATCTCAGTGACCGTATGTCAGTGTCCGGGGTTATTAGATGTATCTCAGTGACAGTCTGTCAGTGTCCGGGGTTATTACATGTATCTCAGTGACAGTCTGTCAGTGTCCGGGGTTATTACATGTATCTCAGTGACAGTCTGTCAGTATCCGGGGTTATTAGATATATCTCAGTGACAGTCTGTCATTGTCTGGGGTTATTAGATGTATCTCAGTGATTGTTAGTGTCCGGGGTTATTAGATGTATCTCAGTGACAGTGTGTCAGTGTCCGGGGTTATTAGATGTATCTCAGTGACAGTCTGTCAGTGTCCAGGGTTATTAGATGTATCTCAGTGACAGTGTGTCAGTGTCCAGGGTTATTAGATGCTTCTCAGTGACAGTCTGTCAGTGTCCGGGGTTATTAGATGTATCTCAGTGACAGTCTGTCAGTGTCCGGGGTTATTAGATGTTTGTCAGTGACAGTCTGTCAGTGTCCGGGGTTATTAGATGTATGTCAGTGACAGTCTGTCAGTGTCCGGGGTTATTAGATGTATCTCAGTGACTGACTTTCAGTGTCCGGGGTAATTAGATGTATCTCAGTGACAGTCTGTCAGTGTCTGGGGTTATTAGATGTATGTCAGTGACTGTCAGTCAGTGTCCGGTGTTATTAGATGTATGTCAGTGACAGTGTGTCAGTGTCCGGGGTTATTAGATGTATCTCAGTGACAGTCTGTCAGTGTCCGGGTTATTAGATGTATCTCAGTGACAGTCTGTCAGTGTCCGGGGTAATTAGATGTATCTCAGTGACTGACTGTCAGTGTCCGGGGTTATTAGATGTATCTCAGTGACAGTCTGTCAGTGTCCGGGGTTATTAGATGTATCTCAGTGACAGTCTGTCAGTGTCCGGGGTTATTAGATGTATCTCAGTGACAGTGTGTCAGTGTCCAGGGTTATTAGATGTATTTCAGTGACAGTCTGTCAGTGTCCGGGGTTATTAGATGTATCTCAGTGACAGTCTGTCAGTGTCCAGGGTTATTAGATGTATGTCAGTGACAGTCTGTCAGTGTCCGAGGTTATTAGATGTATCTCAGTGACAGTCTGTCAGTGTCCGGGGTTATTAGATGTATCTCAGTGACAGTATGTCAGTGTCCGGGGTTATTAGATGTATCTCAGTGACAGTCTGTCAGTGTCCGGGGTTATTAGATGTATCTCAGTGACAGTCTGTCAGTGTCCGGGGTTATTAGATGTATCTCAGTGACTGACTGTCAGTGTCCGGGGTTATTAGATGTATCTCAGTGACTGTCTGTCAGTGTCCAGGGTTATTAGATGTATCTCAGTGACAGTGTGTCAGTGACTGGGGTTATTAGATGTATCTCAGTGACAGTCTATCAGTGTCCGGGGTTATTAGATGTATCTCATGACTGTCAGTGTCCGGGGTTATTAGATGTATCTCAGTGACAGTCTGTCAGTGTCCGGGGTTATTAGATGTATCTCAGTGACAGTATGTCAGTGTCCGGGGTTATTAGATATATGTCAGTGACAGTCTGTCAGTGTCCGGGGTTATTAGATGTATCTTAGTGACAGTCTGTCAGTGTCCGGGGTTATTAGATGTATCTCAGTGACTGTCTGTCAGTGTCCGGGGTTATTAGATGTGTCTCAGTGACTGTCTGTCAGTATCCGGGGTTATTAGATGTATGTCAGTGACTGTCTGTCAGTGTCCGGGGTTATTACATGTATCTCAGTGACAGTCTGTCAGTGTCCGGTTTTATTAGATGTATCTCAGTGACCGTATGTCAGTGTCCGGGGTTATTAGATGTATCTCAGTGACAGTCTGTCAGTGTCCGGGGTTATTACATGTATCTCAGTGACAGTCTGTCAGTATCCGGGGTTATTAGATATATCTCAGTGACAGTCTGTCAGTGTCTGGGGTTATTAGATGTATCTCAGTGATTGTTAGTGTCCGGGGTTATTAGATGTATCTCAGTGACAGTGTGTCAGTGTCCGGGGTTATTAGATGTATCTAGGTGACAGTCTGTCAGTGTCCAGGGTTATTAGATGTATCTCAGTGACAGTGTGTCAGTGTCCAGGGTTATTAGATGCTTCTCAGTGACAGTCTGTCAGTGTCCGGGGTTATTAGATGTATCTCAGTGACAGTCTGTCAGTGTCTGGGGTTATTAGATGTTTGTCAGTGACAGTCTGTCAGTGTCCGGGGTTATTAGATGTATCTCAGTGACAGTCTGTCAGTGTCCGGGGTTATTAGATGTATCTCAGTGACAGTCTGTCAGTGTCTGGGGTTATTAGATGTTTGTCAGTGACAGTCTGTCAGTGTCCGGGGTTATTAGATGTATCTCAGTGACAGTCTGTCAGTGTCCGGGGTTATTAGATGTATCTCAGTGACTGTCAGTGTCCGGGGTTATTAGATGTATCTCAGTGACAGTCTGTTACTGTCCGGGGTTATTAGATGTATCTCAGTGACAGTCTGTCAGTGTCCGGGGTTATTAGATGTATCTCAGTGACTGTCTGTCAGTGTCCGGGGTTATTAGATGTGTCTCAGTGACTGTCTGTCAGTGTCCGGGGTTATTAGATGTATCTCAGTGACAGTCTGTCAGTGTCCGGGGTTATTAGATGTATCTCAGTGACAGTGTGTCAGTGTCCGGGGTTATTAGATGTATCTCAGTGACAGTCTGTCAGTGTCCGGGGTTATTAGATGTATCTCAGTGACAGTCTGTCAGTATCCGGGGTTATTAGATGTATCTCAGTGACAGTGTGTCAGTGTCCGGGGTTATTAGATGTATCTCAGTGACTGTCAGTGTCCGGGGTTATTAGATGTATCTCAGTGACAGTGTGTCAGTGTCTAGGGTTATTAGATGTATCTCAGTGACAGTTTGTCAGTGTCCGGGGTTATGAGATGTATCTCAGTGACAGTGTGTCAGTGTCCGGGGTTATTAGATGTATCTCAATGACAGTCTGTCCGAGTCCAGGGTTATTAGATGTATCTCAGTGACTGTCTGTCAGTGTCCGGGGTTATTAGATGTATCTCAGTGACAGTCTGTCAGTGTCCGGGGTTATTAGATGTATCTCAGTGACAGTGTGTCAGTGTCCGGGGTTATTAGATGTATCTCAGTGACTGTCAGTGTCCGGGGTTATTAGATGTATCTCAGTGACAGTGTGTCAGTGTCTAGGGTTATTAGATGTATCTCAGTGACAGTTTGTCAGTGTCCGGGGTTATTAGATGTATCTCAGTGACAGTGTGTCAGTGTCCGGGGTTATTAGACGTATCTCAGTGACAGTATTTCAGTGTCCAGGGTTATTAGATGTATCTCAGTGACAGTGTGTCAGTTTCCGGGGTTATTAGATGTATCTCAGTGACAGTGTGTCAGTGTCCGGGGTTATTAGATGTATCTCAGTGACAGTCTGTCAGTGTCCGGGGTTATTAGATGTATCTCAGTGACAGTCTGTCCGAGTCCAGGGTTATTAGATGTATCTCAGTGACTGTCTGTCAGTGTCCGGGGTTATTAGATGTATCTCAGTGACGGTCTGTCAGTGTCCAGGGTTATTAGATGTATCTCAGTGACGGTCTGTCAGTGTCCAGGGTTATTAGATGTATCTCAGTGACTGTCTGTCAGTGTCCGGGGTTATTAGATGTATCTCAGTGACTGTGTTGCAGTTTCCGGGGTTATTAGATGTGTCTCAGTGACGGTCTGTCAGTGTCCGGGGTTATTACATGTATCTCAGTGACAGTGTGTCAGTGTCCGGGGTTATTAGATGTATCTCAGTGACAGTCTGTCAGAGTCCAGGGTTATTAGATGTATCTCAGTGACAGTCTGTCCGAGTCCAGGGTTATTAGATGTATCTCAGTGACAGTCTGTCAGTGTCCAGGGTTATTAGATGTATCTCAGTGACATTGTGTCAGTGTCCGGGGTTATTAGACGTATCTCAGTGACAGTCTGTCAGTGTCCAGGGTTATTAGATGTATCTCAGTGACATTGTGTCAGTGTCCGGGTTATTAGATGTATCTCAGTGACATTGTGTCAGTGTCCGGGGTTATTAGATGTATCTCAGTGACAGTGTGTCAGTGTCCGGGGTTATTAGACGTATCTCAGTGACAGTATTTCAGTGTCCAGGGTTATTAGATGTATCTCAGTGACAGTGTGTCAGTTTCCGGGGTTATTAGATGTATCTCAGTGACAGTGTGTCAGTGTCCGGGGTTATTAGATGTATCTCAGTGACAGTCTGTCAGTGTCCGGGGTTATTAGATGTATCTCAGTGACAGTCTGTCCGAGTCCAGGGTTATTAGATGTATCTCAGTGACTGTCTGTCAGTGTCCGGGGTTATTAGATGTATCTCAGTGACGGTCTGTCAGTGTCCAGGGTTATTAGATGTATCTCAGTGACGGTCTGTCAGTGTCCAGGGTTATTAGATGTATCTCAGTGACTGTCTGTCAGTGTCCGGGGTTATTAGATGTATCTCAGTGACTGTGTTGCAGTTTCCGGGGTTATTAGATGTGTCTCAGTGACGGTCTGTCAGTGTCCGGGGTTATTACATGTATCTCAGTGACAGTGTGTCAGTGTCCGGGGTTATTAGATGTATCTCAGTGACAGTCTGTCAGTGTCCGGGGTTATTAGATGTATCTCAGTGACGGTCTGTCAGTGTCCGGGGTTATTAGATGTATCTCAGTGACAGTCTGTCAGTGTCCGGGGTTATTAGATGTATCTCAGTGACAGTATGTCAGTGTCCGGGGTTATTAGATGTATCTCAGTGACGGTCTGTCAGTGTCCAGGGTTATTAGATGTATCTCAGTGACTGTCAGTGTCCGGGGTTATTAGATGTATCTCAGTGACAGTGTGTCAGTGTCTAGGGTTATTAGATGTATCTCAGTGACAGTTTGTCAGTGTCCGGGGTTTATCTCAGTGACAGTGTGTCAGTGTCCGGAGTTATTAGATGTATCTCAGTGATTGTCAGTGTCCGGGGTTATTAGATGTATCTCAGTGACAGTGTGTCAGTGTCCGGGGTTATTAGACGTATCTCAGTGACAGTCTGTCAGTGTCTGGGGTTATTACATGTATCTCAGTGACAGTCTGTCCGAATCCAGGGTTATTAGATGTATCTCAGTGACTGTCAGTGTCCGGGGTTATTAGATGTATCTCAGTGACAGTCTGTCAGTGTCCAGGGTTATTAGATGTATCTCAGTGACATTGTGTCAGTGTCCGGGGTTATTAGATGTATCTCAGTGACATTGTGTCAGTGTCCGGGGTTATTATATGTATCTCAGTGACAGTGTGTCAGTGTCCGGGGTTATTAGACGTATCTCAGTGACAGTATTTCAGTGTCCAGGGTTATTAGATGTATCTCAGTGACAGTGTGTCAGTGTCCGGGGTTATTAGATGTATCTCAGTGACAGTGTGTCAGTTTCCGGGGTTATTAGATGTATCTCAGTGACAGTCTGTCAGTGTCCGGGGTTATTAGATGTATCTCAGTGACAGTCTGTCCGAGTCCAGGGTTATTAGATGTATCTCAGTGACTGTCTGTCAGTGTCCGGGGTTATTAGATGTATCTCAGTGACGGTCTGTCAGTGTCCAGGGTTATTAGATGTATCTCAGTGACAGTCTGTCAGTGTCCGGGGTTATTAGATGTATCTCAGTGACTGTGTGTCAGTTTCCGGGGTTATTAGATGTGTCTCAGTGACGGTCTGTCAGTGTCCGGGGTTATTACATGTATCTCAGTGACAGTGTGTCAGTGTCCGGGGTTATTAGATGTATCTCAGTGACAGTGTGTCAGTTTCCGGGGTTATTAGATGTATCTCAGTGACAGTCTGTCAGTGTCCGGTTTTATTAGATGTATCTCAGTGACCGTATGTCAGTGTCCGGGGTTATTACATGTTTCTCTATCGTCCTAGTGGATGCTGGGGTTCCTGAAAGGACCATGGGGAATAGCGGCTCCGCAGGAGACAGGGCACAAAAAGTAAAGCTTTAGGATCAGGTGGTGTGCACTGGCTCCTCCCCCTATGACCCTCCTCCAAGCCAGTTAGATTTTTGTGCCCGGCCGAGAAGGGTGCAATCTAGGTGGCTCTCCTAATGAGCTGCTTAGGAAAGTTTAGCTTAGGTTTTTTATTTTACAGTGAGTCCTGCTGGCAACAGGATCACTGCAACGAGGGACTTAGGGGAGAAGAAGTGAACTCACCTGCGTGCAGGATGGATTGGCTTCTTGGCTACTGGACATCAGCTCCAGAGGGACGATCACAGGTACAGCCTGGATGGTCACCGGAGCCTTGCCGCCGGCCCCCTTGCAGATGCTGAAGTAAGAAGAGGTCCAGAATCGGCGGCAGAAGACTCCTCAGTCTTCTAAAGGTAGCGCACAGCACTGCAGCTGTGCGCCATTTTCCTCTCAGCACACTTCACACGGCAGTCACTGAGGGTGCAGGGCGCTGGGAGGGGGGCGCCCTGGGAGGCAAATGAATACCTATTTTGGCTAAAAATACCTCACATATAGCCTCCGGAGGCTATATGGAGATATTTAACCCCTGCCAGAATCCGTTAAGAGCGGGAGACGAGGCCGCCGAAAAAGGGGCGGGGCCTATCTCCTCAGCACACAGCGCCATTTTCCCTCACAGAAAGGCTGGAGGGAAGGCTCCCAGGCTCTCCCCTGCACTGCACTACAGAAACAGGGTTAAAACAGAGAGGGGGGGCACTAATTTGGCGATATGCTTATATAAATATTAAGATGCTATAAGGGAAAACACTTATATAAGGTTGTCCCTATATAATTATAGCGTTTTTGGTGTGTGCTGGCAAACTCTCCCTCTGTCTCTCCAAAGGGCTAGTGGGTCCTGTCCTCTATCAGAGCATTCCCTGTGTGTGTGCTGTGTGTCGGTACGTGTGTGTCGACAGGTAGGAGGACGATGTTGGTGAGGAGGCGGAGCAATTGCCTGTAATGGTGATGTCACTCTCTAGGGAGTCGACACCGGAATGGATGGCTTATTTAGGAAATTACGTCATAATGTCAACACGCTGCAAGGTCGGTTGACGACATGAGACGGCCGACAAACAATTAGTACGGTCCAGACGTCTCAAAAACACCGTCAAGGGTTTTCAAACGCCCGTTTACTTTAGTCGGTCGACACAGACACAGACAGGGACACTGAATCCAGTGTCGACGGTGAATAAACAAACGTATTCCTTATTAGGGCCACACGTTAAAGGCAATGAAGGAGGTGTTACGTATTTCTGATACTACAAGTACCACAAAAGAGGGTATTATGTGGGATGTGAAAAAACTACCATAGTTTTTCCTGAATCAGATAAATTAAATAAAGTGTGTGATGATGCGTGGGTTCCCCCCGATAGAAAATTATGGGCGGTATACCCTTTCCCGCCAGAAGTTAGGGCGCGTTGGGAAACACCCCTTAAGGTGGATAAGGCGCTCACACGCTTATCAAAACAAGTGGCGGTACCGTCTATAGATAGGGCCGTCCTCAAGGACCAGCTGACAAGGCTGGAAAATATAATAAAAAGTATATACACACATACTGGTGTTATACTGCGGCCAGCGATCGCCTCAGCCTGGATGTGCAGAGCTAGGGTGGCTTGGTCGGATTCCCTGACTAAAAATATTGATACCCTTGACAGGGACAGTATTTTATTGACTATAGAGCATTTCTATATATGCGAGATGCACAGAGGGATATTTGCACTCTGGCATCATGAATAAACGCGATGTCCATAACTGCCAGAAGATGTTATGGACACGACAGTGGTCAGGTGATGCAGATTCCAAACGGCACAGTATGGCCGTATAAAGGAAGAGGACTTGTTTGGGGTCGGTCCATCGGACCTGGTGGTCACGGCAACTGCTGGAAAATCCACCGTTTTTTACCCTAAGTCACATCTCTGCAGAAAAAGACACCGTCTTTTCAGCCTCAGTCCTCTCGTCCCTATAAGATCATATCTGCCCAGGGATAGAGGAAAGGGAAGAAGACTGCAGCAGGCAGCCCATTCCCAGGAACAGAAGCGTTCCACCGCGTCTGACAAGTTCTCAGCATGGCGCTGAGACCGTACAGGACCCCTGGATCCTACAAGTAGTATCCCGGGGGTACAGATGGGAATGTCGAGACGTTTCCCCTTCGCAGGCTCCTGAAGTCTGCTTTACCAAGTCTCCCTCCGACAAGGAGGTAGTATGGGAAAAAATTCACAAGCTGTATTCCCAGCAGGTGATAATTAAATTACCCCTCCTACTACAGAAAAGGGGTATTATTCCACACTATATTGTGGTACTGAAGCCAGAAGGCTAGGTGAGACTTATTCTAAAAATTTTTTTTTGAACACTTACAAAGGTTCAAATTAAGATGAAGTCACTCAGAGCAGTGATAACGAACCAGGAAGAAGGGGACTATATAGTGTCCCGGGACATCAGGGATGCTTACCTCTATGTCCCAAATTTGCCCTTCTCACTAAGGGTACCTCAGGTTCGTGGTGCAGAACTGTCACTATCAGTTTCAGACGCTGCCGTTTGGATTGTCCACGGCACCCCGGGGTCTTTACCAAGGTAATGGCCGAATTGATGATTCTTCTTCGAAGAAAAGGCGTCTTAATTATCCCTTACTTGGACGATCTCCTGATAGGGGCATAGTCCAGGGAACAGTTGGAGGTCGGAGTAGCACTATCTCGGATACTGCTACAATCAGCACGGGTGGATTCTAAATATTCCAAAATCGCAGCTGATCCCGACGACACGTCTGCTGTGCCTAGGGATGATTCTGGACACAGTCCAGAAAAAGGTGTTTCTCCCGGAAGAGAAAGCCAGGGAGTTATCCGAGCAAGTCAGGAACCTCCTAAAAACAGTGCATCATTGCACAAGGGTCCTGGTAAAAATGGTGGCTTCCTACGAAGCAATTCCATTCGGCAGATTTCACGTAAGAACTTTTCAGTGGGATCTGCTGGACAAATGGTCCGGATCGCATCTTCAGAGGCATCAGAGGATAACCCAATATCCAAGGACAAGGGTGTCTCTCCTGTGGTGGTTATAGAGTGCTCATCTTCTAGAGGGCCGCAGATTCGGCATTCAGGATTGGATGCTGGTAACCACGGAGCCCAGCCTGAGAGGCTGGGGAGCAGTCACACAAGGGAAAAATTTCCAGGGAGTGTGATCAAGTATGGAGACTTTTCTCCACATAAATATACTGGAGCTAAGGGTAAATTTATAATGCTCTAAGCTTAGCAAGACCTCTGCTTCAAGGTCAGCCGGTATTGATCCAGTGGGAAAAACATCACGGCAGTCGCCCACGTAAACAGACAGGGCGACACAAGAAGCAGGAGGGCAATGGCAGAAACTGCAAGGACTTTTCGCTGGGCGGAAAATCATGTGATAACACTGTCAGCAGTTTTTCATCCCGGGAATGGAAACTGGGAAGCAGACTTCCTCAGCACGACCTCCACCCGGGAGAGTGGAAACTTCATTGAGAAGTTTTTTCCACATGATTGTAAACCGTTGGGAAATACCAAAGGTGGACATGATGGCGTCCCGTCTGAACAAAAAACGGGACAGGTATTGCGCCAGGTCAAGAGACCCTCAGGCAATAGATGTGGACGTTCTGGTAACACCGTGGGTGTACCAGTCGGTGTATGTGTTCCCTCCTCTGCTTCTCATACCTAAGGTGCTGAGAATTATAAGACGTAGAGGAGTAAGAACTATACTCATGGCTCCGGATTGGCCAAGAAGGACTTGGTACCCGGAACTTCAAGAGATGCTTACAGAGGTCTTATGGCCTCTGCCGCTAAGAAGGGACTTGCTTCAGCAAGTACCATGTCTGTTCCAAGACTTACCGCAGCTGCGTTTGTCGGCATGGCGATGGAAAGCCGGATCCTAAGGGAAAAAAGGCATTCCGGAAGAGGTCATTCCTACCCTGGTCAAAGCCAGAAAGGAGGTGACCGCACAACATTATCACCACGTGTGGCGAAAATATGTTGCGTGGTGTGAGGCCAGGAAGGCCCCACAAAGAAATTTCAACTCGGTCGTTTCCTGCATTTCCTGCAAACAGGAGTGTCTATGGGCCTCAAATTGGGGTCCATTAAGGTTCAAATTCGGCCCTGTAAATTTTCTTCCAAAAAGAATTGGCTTCAGTTCCTGAAGTCCAGAAGTTTGTCAAGGGAGTATTGCATATACAAACCCCTTTTTTGTGCCTCCAGTGGCACTGTGGGATCTCAACGTAGTTCTGGGATTCCTCAAATCACATTGGTTTAAAACCAGTCAAATATGTGGATTTGAAGCATCTCACATAAAAAGTGACCATGCTCTTGGCCCTGGCCTGGACCAGGCGAGTGTCAAATTGGTGGTTTTATCTCAAAAAAGCCCATATCTGTTTGTCCATTCGGACAGGGCAGAGCTGCGGACTCGTCCCCAGTTCTCTCCCTAAGGTGGTGTCAGTGTTTCACCTGAACCAGCTTATTGTGGTGCCTTGCACCTACTAGGGACTTGGAGGACTCCAAGTTGCTAGAGGTTGTCAGGGCCCTGAAAATATGTTCCAGGACAGCTGGATTCAGAAAATCTGACTCGCTGTTTATACTGTATGCACCCAACAAGTTGGGTGCGCCTGCTTCTAAGCAGTCGATTGCTCGTTGGATTTGTAACACAATTCAACTTGCACATTCTGAGGCAGGCCTGCCACAGTCTAAATCGGTTAAGGCCCATTCCACAAGGAAGGTGGGCTCATCTTGGGCGGCTGCCCGAGAGGTCTCGGCATTACAACTCTGCCGAGCAGCTACGTGGTCAGGGGAGAACACGTTTGTAAAATTCTACAAATTTGATATCCTGGCAAAAGAGGACCTGGAGTTCTCTCATTCGGTGCTGCAGAGTCATCCGCACTCTCCCGCCCGTTTGGGAGCTTTGGTATAATCCCCATGGTCCTTTCAGGAACCCCAGCATCCACTAGGACGATAGAGAAAATAAGAATTTACTTACCGATAATTCTATTTCTCGGAGTCCGTAGTGGATGCTGGGCGCCCATCCCAAGTGCGGATTATCTGCAATACTTGTACATAGTTACAAAAATCGGGTTATTATTGTTGTGAGCCATCTTTTCAGAGGCTCCGCTGTTATCATACTGTTAACTGGGTTTAGATCACAAGTTGTACGGTGTGATTGGTGTGGCTGGTATGAGTCTTACCCGGGATTCAAAATTCCTCCCTTATTGTGTACGCTCGTCCGGGCACAGTACCTAACTGGCTTGGAGGAGGGTCATAGGGGGAGGAGCCAGTGCACACCACCTGATCCTAAAGCTTTACTTTTTGTGCCCTGTCTCCTGCGGAGCCGCTATTCCCCATGGTCCTTTCAGGAACCCCAGCATCCACTACGGACTCCGAGAAATAGAATTATCGGTAAGTAAATTCTTATTATCTCAGTGACAGTCTGTCAGTGTCCGGGGTTATTACATGTATCTCAGTGACAGTCTGTCAGTATCCGGGGTTATTAGATATATCTCAGTGACAGTCTGTCAGTGTCTGGGGTTATTAGATGTATCTCAGTGATTGTTAGTGTCCGGGGTTATTAGATGTATCTCAGTGACAGTGTGTCAGTGTCCGGGGTTATTAGATGTATCTCAGTGACAGTCTGTCCGAGTCCAGGGTTATTAGATGTATCTCAGTGACTGTCTGTCAGTGTCCGGGGTTATTAGATGTATCTCAGTGACGGTCTGTCAGTGTCCGGGGTTATTAGATGTATCTCAGTGACTGTGTGTCAGTTTCCGGGGTTATTAGATGTGTCTCAGTGACGGTCTGTCAGTGTCCGGGGTTATTAGATGTATCTCAGTGACAGTGTGTCAGTGTCCGGGGTTATTAGATGTATCTCAGTGACAGTCTGTCAGTGTCCGGGGTTATTAGATGTATCTCAGTGACTGTGTGTCAGTTTCCGGGGTTATTAGATGTGTCTCAGTGACGGTCTGTCAGTGTCCGGGGTTATTACATGTATCTCAGTGACAGTGTGTCAGTGTCCGGGGTTATTAGATGTATCTCAGTGACTGTGTGTCAGTTTCCGGGGTTATTAGATGTGTCTCAGTGACGGTCTGTCAGTGTCCGGGGTTATTACATGTATCTCAGTGACAGTGTGTCAGTGTCCGGGGTTATTAGATGTATCTCAGTGACAGTCTGTCAGTGTCCGGGGTTATTAGATGTATCTCAGTGACGGTCTGTCAGTGTCCGGGGTTATTACATGTATCTCAGTGACAGTCTGTCAGTGTCCGGTTTTATTAGATGTATCTCAGTGACCGTATGTCAGTGTCCGGGGTTATTAGATGTATCTCAGTGACAGTCTGTCAGTGTCCGGGGTTATTACATGTATCTCAGTGACAGTCTGTCAGTGTCCGGGGTTATTACATGTATCTCAGTGACAGTCTGTCAGTATCCGGGGTTATTAGATATATCTCAGTGACAGTCTGTCAGTGTCTGGGGTTATTAGATGTATCTCAGTGATTGTTAGTGTCCGGGGTTATTAGATGTATCTCAGTGACAGTGTGTCAGTGTCTGGGGTTATTAGATGTATCTCAGTGACAGTCTGTCAGTATCCGGGGTTATTAGATATATCTCAGTGACAGTCTGTCAGTGTCTGGGGTTATTAGATGTATCTCAGTGATTGTTAGTGTCCGGGGTTATTAGATATATCTCAGTGACAGTGTGTCAGTGTCCGGGGTTATTAGATGTATCTCAGTGACAGTCTGTCAGTATCCGGGGTTATTAGATATATCTCAGTGACAGTCTGTCAGTGTCTGGGGTTATTAGATGTATCTCAGTGATTGTTAGTGTCCGGGGTTATTAGATGTATCTCAGTGACAGTGTGTCAGTGTCCGGGGTTATTAGATGTATCTCAGTGACATTGTGTCAGTGTCCGGGGTTATTAGATGTATCTCAGTGACATTGTGTCAGTGTCCGGGGTTATTAGACGTATCTCAGTGACAGTATTTCAGTGTCCAGGGTTATTAGATGTATCTCAGTGACAGTGTGTCAGTGTCCGGGGTTATTAGATGTATCTCAGTGACAGTGTGTCAGTTTCCGGGGTTATTAGATGTATCTCAGTGACAGTCTGTCAGTGTCCGGGGTTATTAGATGTATCTCAGTGACAGTCTGTCCGAGTCCAGGGTTATTAGATGTATCTCAGTGACTGTCTGTCAGTGTCCGGGGTTATTAGATGTATCTCAGTGACGGTCTGTCAGTGTCCAGGGTTATTAGATGTATCTCAGTGACAGTCTGTCAGTGTCCGGGGTTATTAGATGTATCTCAGTGACTGTGTGTCAGTTTCCGGGGTTATTAGATGTGTCTCAGTGACGGTCTGTCAGTGTCCGGGGTTATTACACGTATCTCAGTGACAGTGTGTCAGTGTCCGGGGTTATTAGATGTATCTCAGTGACAGTGTGTCAGTTTCCGGGGTTATTAGATGTATCTCAGTGACTGTCTGTCAGTGTCCGGGGTTATTAGATGTATCTCAGTGACAGTCTGTCAGTGTCCGGTTTTATTAGATGTATCTCAGTGACCGTATGTCAGTGTCCGGGGTTATTACATGTATCTCAGTGACAGTCTGTCAGTGTCCGGGGTTATTACATGTATCTCAGTGACAGTCTGTCAGTATCCGGGGTTATTAGATATATCTCAGTGACAGTCTGTCAGTGTCTGGGGTTATTAGATGTATCTCAGTGATTGTTAGTGTCCGGGGTTATTAGATGTATCTCAGTGACAGTGTGTCAGTGTCCGGGGTTATTAGATGTATCTCAGTGACAGTCTGTCCGAGTCCAGGGTTATTAGATGTATCTCAGTGACTGTCTGTCAGTGTCCGGGGTTATTAGATGTATCTCAGTGACGGTCTGTCAGTGTCCAGGGTTATTAGATGTATCTCAGTGACAGTCTGTCAGTGTCCGGGGTTATTAGATGTATCTCAGTGACTGTGTGTCAGTTTCCGGGGTTATTAGATGTGTCTCAGTGACGGTCTGTCAGTGTCCGGGGTTATTACATGTATCTCAGTGACAGTGTGTCAGTGTCCGGGGTTATTAGATGTATCTCAGTGACAGTCTGTCAGTGTCCGGGGTTATTAGATGTATCTCAGTGACTGTGTGTCCGTTTCCGGGGTTATTAGATGTGTCTCAGTGACGGTCTGTCAGTGTCCGGGGTTATTACATGTATCTCAGTGACAGTGTGTCAGTGTCCGGGGTTATTAGATGTATCTCAGTGACAGTCTGTCAGTGTCCGGGGTTATTAGATGTATCTCAGTGACGGTCTGTCAGTGTCCGGGGTTATTACATGTATCTCAGTGACAGTCTGTCAGTGTCCGGTTTTATTAGATGTATCTCAGTGACCGTATGTCAGTGTCCGGGGTTATTAGATGTATCTCAGTGACAGTCTGTCAGTGTCCGGGGTTATTACATGTATCTCAGTGACAGTCTGTCAGTGTCCGGGGTTATTACATGTATCTCAGTGACAGTCTGTCAGTATCCGGGGTTATTAGATATATCTCAGTGACAGTCTGTCAGTGTCTGGGGTTATTAGATGTATCTCAGTGATTGTTAGTGTCCGGGGTTATTAGATGTATCTCAGTGACAGTGTGTCAGTGTCCGGGGTTATTAGATGTATCTCAGTGACAGTCTGTCAGTGTCCAGGGTTATTAGATGTATCTCAGTGACAGTGTGTCAGTGTCCAGGGTTATTAGATGCTTCTCAGTGACAGTCTGTCAGTGTCCGGGGTTATTAGATGTATCTCAGTGACAGTCTGTCAGTGTCCGGGGTTATTAGATGTTTGTCAGTGACAGTCTGTCAGTGTCCGGGGTTATTAGATGTATCTCAGTGTCAGTCTGTCAGTGTCCGGGGTTATTAGATGTGTCTCAGTGACTGTCTGTCAGTGTCCGGGGTTATTAGATGTTTGTCAGTGACAGTCTGTCAGTGTCCGGGGTTATTAGATGTGTCTCAGTGACTGTCTGTCAGTGTCTGGGGTTATTAGATGTATCTCAGTGACAGTCTGTCACTGTCCGGGGTTATTAGATGTATCTCAGTGACAGTCTGTCAGTGTCCGGGGTTATTAGATGTATCTCAGTGACTGTCTGTCAGTGTCCGGGGTTATTAGATGTGTCTCAGTGACTGTCTGTCAGTGTCCGGGGTTATTAGATGTATCTCAGTGACAGTCTGTCAGTGTCCGGGGTTATTAGATGTATCTCAGTGACAGTGTGTCAGTGTCCGGGGTTATTAGATGTATCTCAGTGACAGTCTGTCAGTGTCCGGGGTTATTAGACGTGTCTCAGTGACAGTCTGTCAGTGTCCGGGGTTATTAGATGTATCTCAGTGACAGTCTGTCCGAGTCCAGGGTTATTAGATGTATCTCAGTGACAGTCTGTCAGTGTCCGGGGTTATTAGATGTATCTCAGTGACAGTGTGTCAGTGTCCGGGGTTATTAGATGTATCTAGGTGACAGTCTGTCAGTGTCCGGGGTTATTAGATGTATCTCAGTGACAGTGTGTCAGTGTCCGGGGTTATTAGATGTATCTCAGTGACTGTCTGTCAGTGTCCGGGGTTATTAGATGTATCTCAGTGACAGTGTGTCAGTGTCCGGGGTTATTAGATGTATCTCAGTGACAGTCTGTCAGTGTCCGGGGTTATTAGATGTGTCTCAGTGACAGTCTGTCAGTGTCCGGGGTTATTAGATGTATCTCAGTGACTGTCTGTCAGTGTCCGGGGTTATTAGATGTATCTCAGTGACAGTCTGTCAGTGTCCGGGGTTATTAGATGTATCTCAGTGACAGTCTGTCAGTTTCCAGGGTTATTAGATGTATCTCAGTGACAGTCTGTCAGTGTCCGGGGTTATTAGATGTATCTCAGTGACAGTCTGTCCGAGTCCAGGGTTATTAGATGTATCTCAGTGACAGTCTGTCAGTGTCCGGGGTTATTAGATGTATCTCAGTGACAGTCTGTCAGTATCCGGGGTTATTAGATGTATCTCAGTGACAGTGTGTCAGTGTCCGGGGTTATTAGATGTATCTCAGTGACTGTCAGTGTCCGGGGTTATTAGATGTATCTCAGTGACAGTGTGTCAGTGTCTAGGGTTATTAGATGTATCTCAGTGACAGTTTGTCAGTGTCCGGGGTTATGAGATGTATCTCAGTGACAGTGTGTCAGTGTCCGGGGTTATTAGATGTATCTCAATGACAGTCTGTCCGAGTCCAGGGTTATTAGATGTATCTCAGTGACTTTCTGTCAGTGTCCGGGGTTATTAGATGTATCTCAGTGACAGTCTGTCAGTGTCCGGGGTTATTAGATGTATCTCAGTGACAGTGTGTCAGTGTCCGGGGTTATTAGATGTATCTCAGTGACTGTCAGTGTCCGGGGTTATTAGATGTATCTCAGTGACAGTGTGTCAGTGTCCGGGGTTATTAGATGTATCTCAGTGACTGTCAGTGTCCGGGGTTATTAGATGTATCTCAGTGACAGTTTGTCAGTGTCCGGGGTTATTAGATGTATCTCAGTGACAGTGTGTCAGTGTCCGGGGTTATTAGATGTATCTCAGTGACAGTCTGTCAGAGTCCAGGGTTATTAGATGTATCTCAGTGACAGTCTGTCCGAGTCCAGGGTTATTAGATGTATCTCAGTGACAGTGTGTCAGTGTCCGGGGTTATTAGATGTATCTCAGTGACAGTCTGTCCGAGTCCAGGGTTATTAGATGTATCTCAGTGACAGTCTGTCAGTGTCCAGGGTTATTAGATGTATCTCAGTGACATTGTGTCAGTGTCCGGGGTTATTAGACGTATCTCAGTGACAGTCTGTCAGTGTCCAGGGTTATTAGATGTATCTCAGTGACATTGTGTCAGTGTCCGGGGTTATTAGATGTATCTCAGTGACATTGTGTCAGTGTCCGGGGTTATTAGACGTATCTCAGTGACAGTATTTCAGTGTCCAGGGTTATTAGATGTATCTCAGTGACAGTGTGTCAGTGTCCGGGGTTATTAGATGTATCTCAGTGACTGTCTGTCAGTGTCCGGGGTTATTAGATGTATCTCAGTGACGGTCTGTCAGTGTCCAGGGTTATTAGATGTATCTCAGTGACGGTCTGTCAGTGTCCAGGGTTATTAGATGTATCTCAGTGACTGTCTGTCAGTGTCCGGGGTTATTAGATGTATCTCAGTGACTGTGTGTCAGTTTCCGGGGTTATTAGATGTGTCTCAGTGACGGTCTGTCAGTGTCCGGGGTTTTTACATGTATCTCAGTGACAGTGTGTCAGTGTCCGGGGTTATTAGATGTATCTCAGTGACAGTGTGTCAGTTTCCGGGGTTATTAGATGTATCTCAGTGACAGTGTGTCAGTGTCCGGGGTTATTAGATGTATCTCAGTGACAGTCTGTCAGTGTCCGGGGTTATTAGATGTATCTCAGTGACAGTCTGTCCGAGTCCAGGGTTATTAGATGTATCTCAGTGACTGTCTGTCAGTGTCCGGGGTTATTAGATGTATCTCAGTGACTGTCTGTCAGTGTTTAGGGTTATTAGATGTATCTCAGTGACGGTCTGTCAGTGTCCAGGGTTATTAGATGTATCTCAGTGACTGTCTGTCAGTGTCCGGGGTTATTAGATGTATCTCAGTGACAGTCTGTCAGTGTCCGGGGTTATTAGATGTATCTCAGTGACAGTATGTCAGTGTCCGGGGTTATTAGATGTATCTCAGTGACGGTCTGTCAGTGTCCAGGGTTATTAGATGTATCTCAGTGACTGTCAGTGTCCGGGGTTATTAGATGTATCTCAGTGACAGTGTGTCAGTGTCTAGGGTTATTAGATGTATCTCAGTGACAGTTTGTCAGTGTCCGGGGTTATTAGATGTATCTCAGTGACAGTGTGTCAGTGTCCGGGGTTATTAGATGTATCTCAGTGACAGTCTGTCAGAGTCCAGGGTTATTAGATGTATCTCAGTGACAGTCTGTCCGAGTCCAGGGTTATTAGATGTATCTCAGTGACAGTCTGTCAGTGTCCGGGGTTATTAGATGTATCTCAGTGACAGTCTGTCCGAGTCCAGGGTTATTAGATGTATCTCAGTGACAGTCTGTCAGTGTACAGGGTTATTAGATGTATCTCAGTGACAGTGTGTCAGTGTCCGGAGTTATTAGATGTATCTCAGTGACTGTCAGTGTCCGGGGTTATTAGATGTATCTCAGTGACAGTGTGTCAGTGTCCGGGGTTATTAGACGTATCTCAGTGACAGTCTGTCAGTGTCTGGGGTTATTACATGTATCTCAGTGACAGTCTGTCCGAATCCAGGGTTATTAGATGTATCTCAGTGACAGTCTGTCAGTGTCCAGGGTTATTAGATGTATCTCAGTGACAGTGTGTCAGTGTCCGGAGTTATTAGATGTATCTCAGTGACTGTCAGTGTCCGGGGTTATTAGATGTATCTCAGTGACAGTCTGTCAGTGTCCAGGGTTATTAGATGTATCTCAGTGACATTGTGTCAGTGTCCGGGGTTATTAGATGTATCTCAGTGACATTGTGTCAGTGTCCGGGGTTATTAGATGTATCTCAGTGACAGTGTGTCAGTGTCCGGGGTTATTAGACGTATCTCAGTGACAGTATTTCAGTGTCCAGGGTTATTAGATGTATCTCAGTGACAGTGTGTCAGTGTCCGGGGTTATTAGATGTATCTCAGTGACAGTGTGTCAGTTTCCGGGGTTATTAGATGTATCTCAGTGACAGTGTGTCAGTGTCCGGGGTTATTAGATGTATCTCAGTGACAGTCTGTCAGTGTCCGGGGTTATTAGATGTATCTCAGTGACAGTCTGTCCGAGTCCAGGGTTATTAGATGTATCTCAGTGACTGTCTGTCAGTGTCCGGGGTTATTAGATGTATCTCAGTGACGGTCTGTCAGTGTCCAGGGTTATTAGATGTATCTCAGTGACAGTCTGTCAGTGTCCGGGGTTATTAGATGTATCTCAGTGACTGTGTGTCAGTTTCCGGGGTTATTAGATGTGTCTCAGTGACGGTCTGTCAGTGTCCGGGGTTATTACATGTATCTCAGTGACAGTGTGTCAGTGTCCGGGGTTATTAGATGTATCTCAGTGACAGTCTGTCAGTGTCCGGGGTTATTAGATGTATCTCAGTGACGGTCTGTCAGTGTCCGGGGTTATTAGATGTATCTCAGTGACAGTCTGTCAGTGTCCGGGGTTATTAGATGTATCTCAGTGACAGTATGTCAGTGTCCGGGGTTATTAGATGTATCTCAGTGACGGTCTGTCAGTGTCCAGGGTTATTAGATGTATCTCAGTGACGGTCTGTCAGTGTCCAGGGTTATTAGATGTATCTCAGTGACTGTCTGTCAGTGTCCGGGGTTATTAGATGTATCTCAGTGACTGTGTGTCAGTTTCCGGGGTTATTAGATGTGTCTCAGTGACGGTCTGTCAGTGTCCGGGGTTATTACATGTATCTCAGTGACAGTGTGTCAGTGTCCGGGGTTATTAGATGTATCTCAGTGACAGTCTGTCAGTGTCCGGGGTTATTAGATGTATCTCAGTGACGGTCTGTCAGTGTCCGGGGTTATTAGATGTATCTCAGTGACAGTGTGTCAGTGTCCGGAGTTATTAGACGTATCTCAGTGACGGTCACAGTATCAGGTATTGATATATCTGTCTCTCTCCTGTCGCTCAGGTTGCACGATGTTCTGAATAACCTCCGGATGAAGCTGGAGAAGCAGGTGAAGCAGTATAAGGAAGAGAACCAGGCCCTGACAGACGACTTCAACAGGATAATGAAACAATACAAGGAGATTCAGAAGAAACAGAGGTGAGACAATCTTCTTGTATTATATGCACATAGAGATATAGGACCTGAGTCAATCGATCTATTTGCACGGACGCAAGTAGCGAGCGTTAGGATACAGAGCGTGCGCAGACACACAATTATGCATTTGGCTTTGCTGCGTCCTATTCTTAGTTGGTCAGATCTGTGAAATATAGACGCGTTCTCATACCCCTAGCCTCAGTAGAAGCCGGGAGTGATTGGTCTGCACCAAGCGGTGTAGCGTACTGAGTTTTTCTTAAATTTGCAACTTATTTGCACCACATACTATATTCAGCAAAACACCACTCCATCTGTACCAGAGACGCCGGGTTGCGACTGAAACCGCGCAGGAATCCGTTTTATACTGTATCTGTACAAAGTCACAGATGAAGCAAAGCGGAACTTTACATGAAAAAATGCCACGGCCGCTACATCGTTGCACTTTGCATACAGTCGCACCAGATGTACAAATGTTGCGCATCAGATTGATCAGTGCGTTCTTATTTTGACGCATCCAATTGAGTCTTGCGTCTGGAGCTGAGAAGCCGGTATCAGACGGATCTCTTGCACCAAGGACCGGCTGCTGCAAGTGCCGGTTATTAGATTGCATCAGTGCAGCAGGAGGAATTGTCTACTTTTATATAAGTCTAAAACTAAGGAGATGGTAAGTGATTTTACAAAGAAGAATACTGTCCCAGAGTTACCTGTCCATCTAGGTGGGATGATTATTGAGCAGGAGGAACCTTTCAACTTCTTAGGGATTCTTATTTCAAACACTCTGTCACGGTCCTTGAATTCCCCTTTTTTTGTAAAAAAAAAAAAAAACGGTGCCGCAGCGCCTTAGAAGGTTATAAGCTCCTTGTAAATATAAAGGGACATTGTTACATTTTTATTGTGTTATTGTGGCGCACGTCCTAACCTACCATATGGTATGGTAACTGTACTGTCGCTGAATGTAAGGCCCTAGATTGGGTGGTTAGGACTGCAGGTACATTGGTATTCTCTTCTGATTTATTCAAAGGACCACGCAGATCCCGAAATACCTACATGTCACCTATTATTATTATTATTATTATTATTATTATTACTACGGTAGCTGTCAGTCATTGGTGGCCCATCTGCTCCTTCTGTCGGTTCTATATCTTTGTGCCGTCTCCTCTCCATTGTCCTCCTCCACACCAGGTGCTACATATAGGGACCCCTGTAGTTGATGTCACTGTATCGGCTGTTTCTGCTCCGGGGTACACTGGGCTCCACAGGGAATGTCATTGGGCTGTAGAGTAGGATCTTGATCCGAGGCACCAACAGGCTCAAAGCTTTGACTGTTCCCAGAATGCATAGCACCGCCTCCTCTATAACCCCGCCTCCAAGCACAGGAGCTCAGTTTTGTAATTGGTGCCATGCAGTAAGCAGGCACATAACAGGGGGGGCTGCTCCAGCAGCCCTGAGAAGAAGCTTTTAATGAAAAATGAAGACTTCAAGTGCTGCAGCAGAGACACTGACTGTGTTAGATATCAGTCAGACATCTCCTGCTGCAGCTCCATCACCTCCCCCAGTGGCGCTGTACACTCCCGCGCCCTGGTTGCCGGGTACTTAAAGTGGAGGCTCCGGTTTATCTCAAGTTAGTCACACACACGACCGTTGCTCTCCAGGATCGCGTGGCCGCACTCAGGGAGGAGGTAAGGGGTCCCTCAGAGAGGACCCGCTGGAAACTGCGATCCCGCGCAGCCAATGGGAGGCAGGCCGCACGCGCTGGCGTGGACACTGTGGCAGTGCAGGGACCCAACTAGACCACCAGGGCAAGGGCACAGGTCGGTTTCCCTTAAAAAACGTTTATTATATAGCCCACAGTACCCGGCAGTGAAGTCCAGCAGGGGATAAGGCTTTGACCTGTAGCCCCTCCCCCAGCCCCAAGACGCCATTTAGAGTAAACGTTCCCGCCTCGGAGCTGCATATCTCTCTCTCCCTCACTCACTGTCAGCGTTTGGGCGCCATTAAGACAAGCTGAGCTGATCCTGGGACTGTTTGGGCAATTCCTCCTCTGTAATACCGCCTGCCTGTCAGCGCTGTGCATTTTACAGGACACTTATGTATTTTACTTGTCTGCTGACAGTGTTAGTTAAGAAAAAGTGCATTTAGTCAGGGTTATTTAGTACAAGTACCCTGTGATATACACCCAGTCTTTACTATGCGTTGTTATATCTAATTCAGTGTATAGCTATACATAGTACTACTCTGTATTGCTAGTCCAGTGCAGTTTTATTGCATGTCATAATTTCTGCATTGTACATGTGACTATGTGTGTGCATTTAGTTGCTGTGTGACTTCCATTTCGTGTATCTCACTCAGATGGCTATCCCTATAATCTATAACCTGAGGGGGCTAAGTGTGTCAGGTTTATCATAATATAGGCAGTTCACAGGATGTACTCAGTGTGTATGTTTCTTTGTGATTTTTAGTCACCATTTACCTCTTGAATTCCCTGTTTGTGCTGATATTCTACACAGGGGGTTCTTGTCAGGTATTGTGCTGCTGATATTGTACTGTGTTGCCCCTGTCAGCTACAAAGGACAATGGTGCTGGGGCTGATCCCACATTGCGTGTTGGTGACGCTGCAGACACATTTGAGGAAAACATAGCAGCTGAGGGTTCAGGTTCTGGGGGATGGTAGCAACGGGGGTTCAAAATGACCCGCCTTTTGCCTACCTTCTCCACGCTATTGAATACGCTTGTAATCAGACTAACGCCCCCTATGGGACCTCCTGTGCCGGTACAACCGCTTATGGTCCCCGCGGTTAACCCGCCATGGGCAGATCAACTGTCCAATCAGTTACAGCAATTGAACTAAATCACTGACTACTCAGAGGTCTAACCCTCGCCCGTCTAAGACCAAGGGGTCCTCTTAGCGGGCAATTACTTCCTCACAATCCACCAACGTCCCAGACACCTTGTCTGATGAGGATAGCGTATATACTGACCCCACAGATTCTGATCCTGATACTTCTGATGGGGAATCTGTCTCACAGGTGGATGTTTCTGACTTGCTGGAGGCTATCGGGACCATTCTTCAAATTACTGATGACCCGGAGCCTGATGCTGCCCCTAAAAAACCGGACAGATTTAAACGTCAGAAAGTGATTAAACAAGCTTTACCTCATTCTGACCATTTAGTTGACATATGTCAGGAGTCCTGGGAAAATCCAGGAAAGAAATTCACGCCTCACAAGATGAAGCTGGCTCGCTATCCCCTCGCTGCGGAGCTAAGTAAAAATTGGGAAACACCCCCGCCAGTGGATTCGCAGGTGGCGCGGCTGGTGGTAACCTCAGCTCTGCCAGTAACTACCGTCACGTCTTTGAAAGAAACTACGGATAAGCGTGTGGAGGGTTGTTTAAAGGCGATTTACGCCCTAGCAGGTGCTGTGCATCGGCCCACCATTGCAGCGTCATGGGCTGCAGAGGCTATTGAAGCGTGGGCTCAGGAGTTGGAAGCTGAGATGTCGTCCGCTTCTGATCATGCCAGACAATGCTTATCGTATATTGTCACAGCTTCTCATTACATTGAAGAGGCGGCTTCGGATACAGGTATTCTGGTGGCCAAGGCTTCTACTACGTCCGTACTGGCTCTCCGGATTCTATGGTTGCAGTCCTGGTCCGTGGATCTGGACTCTAAGAAAACCCTGGAGGTACTCCCTTTTAAGGAAGAAGGAAGACATCCTTTTCGGAGAAGACCTCAACAAGATAGTGGCTGACTTAGCTTCTGCTAAAACAGCTTGTCTACCTAGTACTGCTCCTTCACTACCGAAGGCTAAGAGTACTTCCTTTCGCTCCTTTCGTCCTTCAGGGAAAGCAAAGGGTCAGGCATTCCCGAAACAGGCTCGCACTTCCAAACCCAATAAGCCCAAACCCAAACGGGCCTGGGCTGCCCGTCAGCCTGCTTCCAAGACTGACAAACCTGCCGCATGACGGAGCGGGCCTCCCTCTAAGGGATCCCAGGTTGGGGGGGCGAACTTCTAGGGTATACCCAGGAATGGTTGAAAACCACTTCCGTTGCCTGGGTACGGGAAGTCGTCATTCGAGGTTACGCCGTATCCTTCAAAAATCGTCCCCATCATCTATTTTGCCTGACAGACGTCCCTTCGGATCAGGTGAAGGCAAAAACTCTTCATTCGGTGGTACAGTCCCTCCTGGACACAGGAGTGGTAGTACAAGTGCCTATGGCTCAGAGAGGCAAGGGGTACTATTCACCGCTGTATCTAGTCCCGAAACCAAGTGGGTCCTCCCGGCCCATTCTCAACCTCAAGTCCTTGAACAAATTTGTGAAAGTCTCCAAGTTTCGTATGGAAACTCTTCGCTCTATTGTTCTGGCCTTGGAACCTGGGCATTATATGGTCTCCCTGGACATACAGGATGCTTACCTGCATATTCCCATTGCAATGTCGCATCAGCAAGACGTGAGGTTTGCGGTTGGCAACCTCCATTACCAATTTCGGGCGTTACCTTTTGGTTTGACCACGGCTCCGCAAGTCTTCACCAAGGTCATGGTGATAATCATGGCTGTACTCAGCCGTAAAGGGGTCAGGATCTTACCGTACCTGGACGACTTGTTGATCCTGGCAAATTCCCCAGAAATTCTCCTACGCCATCTGGATCTGACCATCCGGTTTCTGCAAGCCCACGGGTGGCTCTTCAACTGGAAGAAATCCTCCCTGGTCCCTGCTCAGAGCATGGTGCACCTGGCGGTGTTGTTGGACACTCACAACCAGTGGTTGTTCTTGTCTCAGGAGAAAGTCCTGAAGCTTCAGGACAGGATTCGATGCTTCCTATTTCGTCCGCAAGTGTCGATACATTCGGCAATGCAAGTGCTAGGTCTCATGGTGTCGGCTTTCGACATGGTGGAGTACGCTCAATTCCATTCTGGCTCTCTGCAAAAGCTGATCTTGCCAAGTGGGACGGCCTGCCTCACCGGATCAGGTCTCAAATGATGTCCTTGTCTCCGTAGGTCCGTCTGTCACTGAGCTGTTGGCTTCAGGACCAACGATTGAGGAGGGGTCGTCCCTTCTGGATCTCCAACTGGGTCCTTCTGACGACGGACGCCAGTCTGAGAGGTTGGGGTGCGGTGTTGGAGCAACACTCCCTTCAGGGTCGGTGGACCAAGGAGGAGTCTCTCCTCCCGATAAACATTCTGGAATTGCGGGCGGTGTTCAACTCACTGAACTTGGCCCAGCATTTAATACAGAACAGACCTGTTCAGGTACAGTCGGGCAACGCCACCACGGTGGCATACATCAATCATCAATGCGGCACTCGAAGCCGCATGGCAATGAGGGAAGTATCACGGATTCTTCAGTGGGCGGAATGCCATCTGCCAGCCATATCGGCTGTGTTCATTCCGGGGGGTCCTAAACTGGGAAGCGGACTTTCTTAGTCGTCAGGACGTACACGCCGGAGAGTGGAGCCTCCATCCAGAAGTGTTTCAACTCCTCGTGGACAAGTGGGGCCTTCCAGATGTGGACCTGATGGCGTCTCGACACAATCACAAGGTTCCGGTCTTCGGAGCAAGGACAAGGGATCCTCAAGCTGCGTTCGTGGATGCACTAGCAATTCCATGGAACTTTCAGCTGCTATACATGTTCCCTCCGGTGTCACTCCTGCCCAGAGTAATAAGGAAGTTAAAGCAAGAAGGAGGAATCCTACTTCTGATCGCTACCGCGTGGCCCAGACGGCATTGGTTCTCAGACCTTCAGGGTCTCTCGATAGAGCGTCCCCTTCTACTTCCACAGCGCCCAGATCTCCTCGTTCAGGGCCCCTGTGTATATCAGAATTTAGCCCGGTTGGCTTTGACGGCAAGGCTCTTGAAGCTTCCGTCTTAAGGGCCAAAGGATTTTCCGAGGCGGTTATTCAAACCATGTTGAAGGCCCGGAAACCGGCTTCTGCTCGGATTTACCATAGAGTCTGGAATTCTTACTTTGCTTGGTGCGCATCTAACAATCATGACGCTTACAAGTTTAGGTGGTCATTCCGAGTTGTTCGCTCGCTGCCGATTTTCACAGTGCAGCGATCAAGTGAAAAAACGGCAAAAATGTGCATGGTACGCAGCGCGCATGCACTAAGTACTTTCACACAAAACTTTGTAGATTTACACAAGCTCGAGCAATGTTTTTTCATCGCTCGAGTGATCGTAGTGTGATTGACAGGAAGTGGGTGTTTCTGGGTGGTAACTGGCCGTTTTCAGGGAGTGTGCTAAAAAATGCAGGCGTGCCAGGTAAAAACGCAGGAGTGGCTGGAGAAACGGGGGAGTGGCTGGCCGAACGCAGGGCGTGTTTGTGACGTCAAACCAGGAACTAAACGGACTGAGGTGATCGCAGTCTAGGAGTAGGTCTGGAGCTACTCAGAAACTACTAAGAATTATTTATTCGCAATTCTGCTAATCTTTCGTTCGCTATTCTGCTAAGCTAAGATACACTCCCAGAGGGCGGCGGCCTAGCGTTTGCAATGCTGCTAAAAGCAGCTAGCAAACAAACAACTCGGAATGACCACCTTAGTACTGCCAAACTTTTGGCCTTTATACAACTGGGCCTGGACTTGGGCCTTCGTCTGGCCTCCATCAAGGTTCATATTTCTGCCTTGTTGGTCTGGTTCCAGAGAAAAATTGCGACTTTAGCTGATGTGCATACCATCACTCAGGATGTTTTGCGGATTCAACCTCCCTATGTCCCCTTGGGACTTGTCGGTGGTTTTGGAGGCGTTGCAAGGGTCTCCATTTGAGCCTCTTGAATCTGCAGACCTTAAGTGGCTTTCTCTTAAGGTATTGTTTCTGCTGGCTATTGCCTCTGCTAGACGGGTGTCGGATTTGGGTGCCTTGTCTTGTAGGTCACCATATCTGATTTTTCACCGTGATCAGGCGGTTCTTAGAACATGTCCCAGGTATTTACCTAAGGTGGTGTCTTCTTTCCACCTTAATCAGGAGATTGTGGTTCTGGCCTTTGCCTCTTCTGAATCGTCTTCCAAAGAGCGGTCTTTGGTTGTGGTACGGGCTCTCCGTATCTACGTGAAGAGAACTGCCTCCATCAGTAAGTCGGATTCTCTCTTTTTGTTCTGTTTGATTTTCACAAACGTGGCTGGCCTGCTCACAAGCAGACCCTGGCCAGATGGATTAGAATTGTTATTGCACATGCTTATGTACAGGCTGGCCTTCCAGCTCCTGCTACCATAAAGGCCCATTCTACTCGGTCGGTTGGACCTTCTTGGGCGGCCCACCGCGGTGCGACCCTTGAACAATTGTGCAAGGCGGCTACGTGGTCCTCAGTGAACACGTTCATAAGGTTCTATGCCTTCGATACTTCCGCCTCCCAGGATGCTTCCTTTGGACGCCGGGTACTTGTGCCCGCTACAGTGCATCCCCTCCCATAAGGAACTGCTTTAGGACATCCCCAATGTCATTCCCTGTGGAGTCCAGTGTACCCCGCAGCAGAAAATTAGATTTATGGTAAGAACTTACCGTTGTTAAATCTCTTTCTGCGAGGTATACTGGGCTCCACAGGGCGCCCACCCTGACGCACTTAGCTTCTTTGGGTTGGTATGGCATTAGCCGCTGACACTTTCTCCTGTCGTGAGAGTGTGGTGTATGTGGCTACTAACAGTTGTCGTCTCTTTTACCTGTTACTGCATTGGACTGGTTAAGAAAAACTGAGCTCCTGTGCACAGAGGCGGGGTTATAGAGGAGGCGGCACTGTGCATTCTGGGAACAGTCAAAGCTTTGTGCCTGTTGGTGCCTCGGATCAAGATCCTACTCTACACTCCCAATGTCATTCCCTGAGGAGCCCAGTGTACCTCGCAGAAAGAGATTTAACAACGGTAAGTTCTTACCATAAATCTATTTTTCCAGTTCTCTCTCTTGACTGAGGACAAACAAGATTATTATATCAGCTCACACACTGACTCCTCTCCCCACAGACATTTCAGTGCTGTGGAAGCAAAGAAGTTCCATGACATCTGGGTGATGAACGAGGAGGAGATGAAGCAGCTGGTGCAGCAATCGCTGGAGGTAGACCGGATTATACACGAGCAGCAGCTCGGCCTTCCCTGGAAGGCTCCAGACCTGTGGTTCATGGACAACGTTGGCCCATTGGAGGTCCAGCCCAAGAAGCAGAAGACAGCCAGCACACTGGCACAGGAAGTGATGGCGGTCACTGGTGAGGATTGCTGTCTCGGAGACAGGAAGTGTTGGAACGTCCAGGGGTAGTGATTGCTGGAGGCTTAGCCCAATAACTCGCATTTCTGACATATTACAGTGTACAGACTAATGTTCCTCATAGAGTAGATAGGCCAGACAGATCATACAAATGAGCAGATCAGCACATAAGAAAAGCAGAGAAACAATCAATGAATTATTACTACAGTAATGAGCAGTGTGCCCAGGGTGAGGCCAGTATGTGATCTGTGGGAGGCAGGAAGTCTGAGAGGACAGTTCATTAAGGAGCTAAGGAGAAGGCCCAGGGTGAGGCCAGTATGTGTTCTGTGGGAGGCAGGAAGTCTGAGAGGACAGTTCAGTAAGGACCTAAGGAGAAGGCCCAGGGTGAGGCCAGTATGTGATCTGTGGGAGGCAGGAAGTCTGAGAGGACAGTTCAGTAAGGACCTAAGGAGAAGGCCCAGGGTTAGGCCATTGTGTGTGACCTGTGGGAAGCTGAGAGAACAGATTAGCGAGTATCTAAGGAGAAGGCCCAGGGTGAGGCCAGTATGTGATCTGTGGGAGGCAGGAAGTCTGAGAGGACAGTTCATTAAGGAGCTAAGGAGAAGGCCCAGGGTGAGGCCAGTATGTGTTCTGTGGGAGGCAGGAAGTCTGAGAGGACAGTTCAGTAAGGACCTAAGGAGAAGGCCCAGGGTGAGGCCAGTATGTGATCTGTGGGAGGCAGGAAGTCTGAGAGGACAGTTCAGTAAGGACCTAAGGAGAAGGCCCAGGGTTAGGCCATTGTGTGTGACCTGTGGGAAGCTGAGAGAACAGATTAGCGAGTATCTAAGGAGAAGGCCCAGGGTGAGGCCAGTATGTGATCTGTGGGAGGCAGGAAGTCTGAGAGGACAGTTCAGTAAGGAGCTAAGGAGAAGGCCCAGGGTTAGGCCATTGTGTGTGACCTGTGGGAAGCTGATAGGACAGATTAGCGAGTATCTAAGGAGAAGGCCCAGGGTGAGGCCAGTATGTGACCTGTGGGAGGCATGAAGTCTGAGAGGACAGTTCAGTAAGGAACTAAGGAGAAGGCCCAGGGTTAGGCCATTGTGTGTGACCTGTGGGAAGCTGAGAGAACAGATTAGCGAGTAGCTAAGGAGAAGGCCCAGGGTGAGGCCAGTATGTGACCTGTGGGAGGCAGGCTGTCTGAGAGGACAGTTCAGCGAGGAGCTAAAGAGAAGACCCAGTGTGAGACATATAGGTAACTTGCAAGAGGTAGGTGAGACAAGTGCCCTTTTCACACCAAACTTATATCCCGAGTCCAGGCTTTGTGCTAAAGGGTCTACCCAGGCTGTGTTACCCGGGAATCCGATCCTAATCGCTACCAATGTCGAACCCAGCACCGACCCGGGTAGCCTGCGGTGTGTGAACCGGGTCAGCTGGATCTCCGACGCTTGGAGATGTTGTCATCTTCAAGCATCAGCCGAGGGAAGACCCTACAAGAACATGGGTCCAGCCTGCGGTGTGAATGCGGTGTGAACGCGGTGTCAAGCAGACATGACACAGCTTGAAACCATTTTCAGTAACCAAGGTCGGGCAGGGTATTTGGTGTGAAAGGGGTATAACTGGCTGAGGAGGGAACTTCAGCGATGCAAGTACTTATTTGTGTGTACCGCTACTCAGAAGGGTGATGAGCAGCCGAGATTCCCACTGGCTTTGAGCTAGAGTCCTGAACGAGGTCTAAGTGTTTTCTTGTTTAACATAGTGTTATTGTGTTGCAAAACTGCTGACAATTAAAGCTGATGTGTATTTAACAAGCGTCTGGTCCGCACTGTCCTGTTCTTTGTAAAGTTTCCTCATTGAGTCCTGTCACTGACATGCCAATAACTCTCACATCTTCTGTCGCCCCCAGCAGCCGGCAGCGTGCCAGTGAGATCCGCAGAAGAGGCGAGCGTGACTCCACCATCTCCGCCATTCTCTCCGCAGACCGTGAAACAGATCCTGGAACTTCTGTGTGATGAGTCTGTAAGAGACATAGGGGCTTATTCTCTCAATCCGTGGGGACTGGTATTCATCAGGTTTACGTACCCAGGACTGACCTGTAATCGGCAGTAGCTGCACGTTCCACTTTATAACGCTCACAGACACAGGGGGTAATTCCAAGTTGATCGCAGCAGGATTTTTGATAGCAATTGGGCAAAACCATGTGCACTGCAGGGGAGGCAGATAGAGAGAGTTAGATTTGGGTGGGTTATTATATTTCTGTGCAGGGTAAATACTGGCTGCTTTATTTTTACACTGCAAATTAGATTGCAGATTGAACACACCCCACCCAAATCTAACTCTCTCTGCACATGTTACATCTGCCCCCCCTGCAGTGCACATGGTTTTGCCCAATTGCTAACTAAATTCCTGCTGCGATCAACTTGGAATTACCCCCACTGTCTGCCCATTAGCCACCAATGTAACTACAATCTGTACTCGTATTCATAATCAGCGATCATTTCTTCCAGGGTTTCCTGATAGAGAGTAAATTAGTCCAGTTACTGTCCCCGCTGGATAAAGATGAGCGCTCCCTGATGAAGTTGGACTCCATATTTGGGGTAAGTCACATTGCAGAATAACACCTGACTTGGACTATTTAATAAGTCACCCTATTCCTCCCGTCCTACTGCGATTGGCAGATTTTCCTGTGAGGATCCATTTCCCATTTTGTTTTTGGTTTGTTTAAAATGTTTGCAATACCCCACGTTTGTAATACAATGGCAAAAAATTCTGTCAATAAGGGAACGAAATCTCAGACTGTTCAGGAAACTACCATTTATTAAATGTCATATTTGGTGTGTGGTCACCGGTCACCCCCGTTACCTATGAAGCAGTAAATGTGATTTCTGTTTCCAGGCTCTCCGGATAGAGGTGGAAGATGATGTGTACAAACTTGTGAACTTCTTCCTAAAGTACAAACAACAAGACAAATCTCCACAGGTAGGAAAGCTCATTCACCGCACTACAGAATATGTTGGTGCCATATAGTAACTGATACCATTAATAAATGATTAGAACATGGTGATGACTGTAGTATTTTTTCATTGCTTTTTATATAACAGCCCAGACGGTGGTATTGCAACCTTTCTAATAACATTTAGCCCCGTGTGAAGGTAAATGTTTAACAAGAACCCCCTGAAGTGTCCTTTAATGTCTATTCCCCCTACAGTATACATATCCAGCCTCTCCTTCTGAACGCCATATACAGTTCCATCTTTTTCCAGTACCTCTTCTTATTTTATATTAATTGTATTGTTAGACGCTGAAGGGCCGATTTGTATGAGGCGCCTCTCAGGGCATATGTAGCACAGCTGAGGGGTAACCTACAGTGGCGGCCTTACGAAGCTTTGCTGAAATCGCGCCCAAGACGCCACAGTGATGGATACAGTGGTGTGCCTTGTTATAATGTCGTGTTGTATAATGTCCGAGCTCACTCAAAAGTTTCCTGTTTGTCTACTGTACATTAAATTTGCACAAAAAAATTGAACATTGGACTAAAGTAGCTAAAATTATAAAAAAAATAGAGTATTAGCATAAAGTAGTAAAGTGCATTAAGACTAGTCAGCGTTGTTCTCTATCCATAACCCTGACAGAGTGACTAAGCGTATCTTATGGCTGGACTGTAATGCTGACTTGTAATAATGTTCTTTGCTACTTTTGTGTGAATATTTCGCTCTTGAATGTGCTTTGTAATGTAAAGTGCAGTAATGGCGTCTGGGCAGAATGACACTGAGGTCTGGAGGAGGGGCATAGAGAGAGGAGCCAGTGCACACCCAGATCCAAAGTCTTTCTCAAAGTGCCCATGTCTCCTGCGGAGCCCGTCTATCCCCATGGTCCTTACGGAGTCCCCAGCATCCTCTACGGACTACGAGAAAAAGATTTACCGGTAGGTTTAAAATCTTATTTTTTCTGCTTTCTTTGAGGATGGAGAAGTAGATACTCAGGACTCCGTCAGTACTTCCACTACAGATGAGACTCGTCCCTCTACATCCCACATAACTGACCTCATTCACCCCAACGATGTCCTACGAGCACTGAGGGCTTTCGCCATGGAATTCCACAGGCCAAGGTTTGTGTACAGTCAGTCAGTGTGGATACAGGCTGAGGTTTGTGTACAGTCAGTCACTGAGAATACAGGCTGATGTTTGTGTACAGTCAGTCACTGAGAATACAGGCTGATGTTTGTGTACAGTCAAGTCAATGAGAATACAGGCTGAGGTTTGTGTACAGGATCCAGGCTGAGGTGTGTGTACAGTCAGTCAGGGAGAATACAGGCTGAGGTGTGTGTATAGTCAGTCAGTGAGGATCCAGGCTGAGGTTTGTGAACAGTCAGTCAGGGAGAATACAGGCTGGGGTGTCTGTACAGTCAGTCAGTGAGAATACAGGCTGAGGTTTGTGTACAGTCATTCAGTAAGGATCCAGGCTGAGGTGTGTGTACAGTCAGTCAGTGAGAATACAGGCTGAGGTGTGTGTACAGTCAGTCAGTGAGAATACAGGCTGAGGTGTGTGTACTGTCAGTCAGTGAGAATACAGGCTGAGGTGTGTGTACAGTCAGGGAGAATACAGACTGAGGTGTGTGTACAGTTAGTCAGTGTGGATCTAGGCTGAGGTGTGTGTACAGTCAGTAAGTGAGGATCCAGACTAGGGCGTGTGTACAGTCAGTCAGCGAGAATCCAGGCTGAGGTGTGTGTACAGTCAGTTAGTGAGGATCCAGGATGAGGTGTGTGTGCAGTCAGTTAGTGAGGATCCAGGCTGAGGTGTGTGTACAGTCAGTAAGTGAGGATGCAGACTAGGGCGTGTGTACAGTCAGTCAGCGAGAATCCAGGCTGAGGTGTGTGTACAGTCAGTTAGTGAGGATCCAGGCTGAGGTGTGTGTGCAGTCAGTTAGTGAGGATCCAGGCTGAGGTGTGTGTATAGTAACTTAGTAAGGATCCAGGTTGAGGTGTGTGTGTACAGTCAGTTACTGAGAATACAGGCTGAGGTGTGTGTACAGTCAGTCAGTGAGAATACAGGCTGAGGTGTGTGTACAGTCAGTCAGTAAGGATCCAGGCTGAGGTGTCTGTACAGTCAGTCAGTGAGAATACAGGCTGAAGTGTATATACAGTCAGGGAGAATAAAGACTGAGGTGTGTGTACAGTCAGGGAGAATACAGGCTGAGGTGTGTGTACAGTCAGTTAGTGAGGATCCAGGCTGAGGTGTGTGTACAGTCAGTCACTGAGGATCCAGGCTGAGGTGTGTGTGCAGTCAGTTAGTGAGGATCCAGGCTGAGGTGTGTGTGCAGTCAGTCAGTGATAATACAGGCTGAGGTGTGTGTACAGTCAGTCAGTGAGGATCCAGACTGAGGTGTGTGCACTGTCAGTCAGTGATGATACAGACTGAGGTGTTTGTACAGTCAGTCAGTGAGAATACAGGCTGAGGTGTGTGTGTGTGTGTGTGTGTGTGTGTGTGTGTGTGTGTGTGTGTGTGTGTGTGTGTGTGTGTGTGTGCGTGTGTAGTCGGTTAGTGAGGATTCAGGCTGAGGTGTGTGTGTATAGTCAGTTAGTGAGGATTCAGGCTGAGGTGTGTGTACTGTCAGTCACTGCGAATTCTGGCTGGGGTGTGTGTGTACAGTCAGTGAGAATACAGATTGAGGTGTGTGTACAGTCAGTCAGTGATGATCCAGGCTTATGTGTGTGTACAGTCAGTCAGTGTGAATACAGGCTGAGGTGTGTGTACAGTCAGTGATGATCCAGGCTGAGGAGTGTGTACTGTCAGTCACTGAGAATACAGGCTGAGGTTTGTACAGTTAGTCAGTAAGGATCCAGGCTGAGGTGTGTGTACAGTCAGTCAGGGAAAATACAGGCTGAGGTGTCTATACAGTCAGTCAGTGAAAATACAGGCTGAGGTGTGTGTACTGTCTGTCAGGGAGAATACAGGCTGAGATGTGTGTACAGTCAGTCAGTGTGGATCTAGGCTGAGGTGTGTGTACAGTCAGTAAGTGAGGATCCAGACTAGGGCGTGTGTACAGTCAGTCAGTGAGGATCCAGGCTGAGGTTTGTGTACAGTCAGTCACTGAGGATCCAGGCTGAGGGGTGTGCAGTCAGTCAGTGAGTGTCCAGGCTGAGGTGTGTGTGCAGTCAGTCAGTGAGAATACAGGCTGAGGTGTGTGTACTATCAGTCAGTGAGAATACAGGCAGAGGTCTGTGTGCAGTCAGTGAGGATCCAGACTGAGATGTGTGTACAGTCAGTCAGTGAGAATACAGGCTGAGTGTGTGTACAGTCAGGTAGTGAGAATACAGGCTGAATGTGTGTACAGTCAGTCACTGAGAATACAGGCTGAGGTGTGTGTACAGTCAGTCAGTGAGGATCCAGGCTGAGGTGTGTGTACAGTCACTGAGAATACAGGCTGAGGTGTGTGTACAGTCAGTCAGTGAGAATACAGGCTGAGGTGTGTGTACAGTCAGTGAGAATACAGGCTGAGGTGAGTGTACTGACAGTCTCTGAGAATACAGACTGAGGTGTGTGTACAGTCAGGGAGAATACAGGCTGAGGTGTGTGTACAGTCAGTTAGTGAGGATCCAGACTGAGGTGTGTGTACAGTCAGTCACTGAGAATACAGGCTGTGGTGTGTGTGCAGTCAGTCACTGAGAATACAGGCTGTGGTGTGTGTGCAGTCAATCACTGAGAATACAGGCTGAGGTGTGTGTACAGTCAGTCACTGAGAATACAGGCTGAGGTGTGTGTACAGTCAGTCACTGAGAATACAGGCTGAGGTGTGTGTACAGTCAGTCACTGAGAATACAGGCTGTGGTGTGTGTGCAGTCAGTCACTGAGAATACAGGCTGTGGTGTGTGTGCAGTCAATCACTGAGAATACAGGCTGAGGTGTGTGTACAGTCAGTCACTGAGAATACAGGCTGAGGTGTGTGTACTGTCAGTCAGTGAGGATCCAGGCTGAGGTGTGTGTACAGTCACTGAGAATTCAGGCTGAGGTGTGTGTACAGTCAGTCAGTGAGAATACAGGCTGAGGTGTGTGTACAGTCAGTCAGTGAGAATACAGGCTGAGTGTGTGTACAGTCAGTCACTGAGGATCCAGGCTGAGGTGTGTGTACAGTCAGTCAGTGAGAATACAGGCTGAGGTGTGTGTACTATCAGTCAGTGAGAATACAGGCAGAGGTCTGTGTGCAGTCAGTGAGGATCCAGGCTGAGATGTGTGTACAGTCAGTCAGTGAGAATACAGTCTGAGTGTGTGTGTACAGTCAGTCAGTGAGAATACAGTCTGAGTGTGTCTACAATCAGTCAGTGAGAATACAGGCTGAGGTGTGTGTACAGTCAGTCAGTGAGAATACAGGCTGGGGGGGGTGTACAGTCAGTCAGTCAGTGAGGATCCAGGCTGAGATGTGTGTACAGTCACTGAGAATACAGGCTGAGGTGTGTGTACAGTCAGTCAGTGAGAATACAGGCTGAGGTGTGTGTACAGTCAGTGAGAATACAGGCTGAGGTGAGTGTACTGACAGTCTCTGAGAATACAGACTGAGGTGTGTGTACAGTCAGTCACTGAGAATACAGGCTGTGGTGTGTGTACAGTCTGTCACTGAGAATACAGGCTGTGGTGTGTGTGCAGTCAATCACTGAGAATACAAGCTGAGGTGTGTGTACAGTCAGTCACTGAGAATACAGGCTGAGGTGTGTGTACAGTCAGTCACTGAGAATACAGGCTGAGGTGTGTGTACAGTCAGTCAGTGAGGATCCAGGCTGAGGTGTGTGTACAGTCAGTCAGTGAATACAGGCTGAGGTGTGTGTATTGTCAGTTAGTGAGGATCCAGACTGTGGTGTGTGTACTGTCAGTCAGTGAGAATACAGGCAGAGGTCTGTGTGCAGTCAGTGAGAATACAGGCTGAGGTCTGTGTGCAGTCGGTCAGTGAGGATCCAGGCTGAGATGTGTGTACAGTCAGTCAGTGAGAATACAGGCTGAGTGTGTGTACAGTCAGTTAGTAAGAATATAGGCTGAGTGTGTGTACAGTCAGTCACTGAGAATACAGGCTGAGGTGTGTGTACAGTCAGTCAGTGAGAATACAGGCTGGGGTGTGTGTACAGTCAGTCAGTCAGTGAGGATCCAGGCTGAGGTGTGTGTACAGTCACTGAGAATACAGGCTGAGGTGTGTGTACAGTCAGTCAGTGAATACAGGCTGAGGTGTGTGTATTGTCAGTTAGTGAGGATCCAGACTGTGGTGTGTGTACAGTCAGTCAGTGAGAATACAGGCTGAGGCGTGTGTACTGTCAGTCAGTGAGTGTCCAGGCTGAGGTGTGTGTGCAGTCAGTCAGTGAGAATACAGGCTGAGTGTGTGTACTGTCAGTCAGTGAGAATACAGGCAGAGGTCTGTGTGCAGTCAGTGAGAATACAGGCTGAGGTCTGTGTGCAGTCGGTCAGTGAGGATCCAGGCTGAGATGTGTGTACAGTCAGTCAGTGAGAATACAGGCTGAGTGTGTGTACAGTCAGTTAGTAAGAATATAGGCTGAGTGTGTGTACAGTCAGTCACTGAGAATACAGGCTGAGGTGTGTGTACAGTCAGTCAGTGAGAATACAGGCTGGGGTGTGTGTACAGTCAGTCAGTCAGTGAGGATCCAGGCTGAGGTGTGTGTACAGTCACTGAGAATACAGGCTGAGGTGTGTGTACAGTCAGTCAGTGAGAATACAGGCTGAGGTGTGTGTACAGTCAGTGAGGATACAGGCTGAGGTGTGTGTACAGTCAGTCAGCGAGAATACAGGCAGAGGTCTGTGTGCAGTCAGTGAGGATCCAGACTGAGATGTGTGTACAGTCAGTCAGTGAGAATACAGGCTGAGTGTGTGTACAGTCAGTCAGTGAGAATACAGGCTGAATGTGTGTACAGTCAGTCAGTGAAAATACAGGCTGAGGTGTGTGTACTGTCTGTCAGGGAGAATACAGGCTGAGATGTGTGTACAGTCAGTCAGTGTGGATCTAGGCTGAGGTGTGTGTACAGTCAGTAAGTGAGGATCCAGACTAGGGCGTGTGTACAGTCAGTCAGTGAGGATCCAGGCTGAGGTTTGTGTACAGTCAGTCACTGAGGATCCAGGCTGAGGGGTGTGCAGTCAGTCAGTGAGTGTCCAGGCTGAGGTGTGTGTGCAGTCAGTCAGTGAGAATACAGGCTGAGGTGTGTGTACTATCAGTCAGTGAGAATACAGGCAGAGGTCTGTGTGCAGTCAGTGAGGATCCAGACTGAGATGTGTGTACAGTCAGTCAGTGAGAATACAGGCTGAGTGTGTGTACAGTCAGGTAGTGAGAATACAGGCTGAATGTGTGTACAGTCAGTCACTGAGAATACAGGCTGAGGTGTGTGTACAGTCAGTCAGTGAGGATCCAGGCTGAGGTGTGTGTACAGTCACTGAGAATACAGGCTGAGGTGTGTGTACAGTCAGTCAGTGAGAATACAGGCTGAGGTGTGTGTACAGTCAGTGAGAATACAGGCTGAGGTGAGTGTACTGACAGTCTCTGAGAATACAGACTGAGGTGTGTGTACAGTCAGGGAGAATACAGGCTGAGGTGTGTGTACAGTCAGTTAGTGAGGATCCAGACTGAGGTGTGTGTACAGTCAGTCACTGAGAATACAGGCTGTGGTGTGTGTGCAGTCAGTCACTGAGAATACAGGCCGTGGTGTGTGTGCAGTCAATCACTGAGAATACAGGCTGAGGTGTGTGTACAGTCAGTCACTGAGAATACAGGCTGAGGTGTGTGTACAGTCAGTCACTGAGAATACAGGCTGAGGTGTGTGTACAGTCAGTCACTGAGAATACAGGCTGTGGTGTGTGTGCAGTCAGTCACTGAGAATACAGGCTGTGGTGTGTGTGCAGTCAATCACTGAGAATACAGGCTGAGGTGTGTGTACAGTCAGTCACTGAGAATACAGGCTGAGGTGTGTGTACTGTCAGTCAGTGAGGATCCAGGCTGAGGTGTGTGTACAGTCACTGAGAATTCAGGCTGAGGTGTGTGTACAGTCAGTCAGTGAGAATACAGGCTGAGGTGTGTGTACAGTCAGTCACTGAGGATCCAGGCTGAGGTGTGTGTACAGTCAGTCAGTGAGAATACAGGCTGAGGTGTGTGTACTATCAGTCAGTGAGAATACAGGCAGAGGTCTGTGTGCAGTCAGTGAGGATCCAGGCTGAGATGTGTGTACAGTCAGTCAGTGAGAATACAGTCTGAGTGTGTGTGTACAGTCAGTCAGTGAGAATACAGTCTGAGTGTGTCTACAGTCAGTCAGTGAGAATACAGGCTGAGGTGTGTGTACAGTCAGTCAGTGAGAATACAGGCTGGGGGGGGTGTACAGTCAGTCAGTCAGTGAGGATCCAGGCTGAGATGTGTGTACAGTCACTGAGAATACAGGCTGAGGTGTGTGTACAGTCAGTCAGTGAGAATACAGGCTGAGGTGTGTGTACAGTCAGTGAGAATACAGGCTGAGGTGAGTGTACTGACAGTCTCTGAGAATACAGACTGAGGTGTGTGTACAGTCAGTCACTGAGAATACAGGCTGTGGTGTGTGTACAGTCTGTCACTGAGAATACAGGCTGTGGTGTGTGTGCAGTCAATCACTGAGAATACAAGCTGAGGTGTGTGTACAGTCAGTCACTGAGAATACAGGCTGAGGTGTGTGTACTGTCAGTCAGTGAGTGTCCAGGCTGAGGTGTGTGTGCAGTCAGTCAGTGAGAATACAGGCTGAGTGTGTGTACTGTCAGTCAGTAAGAATACAGGCAGAGGTCTGTGTGCAGTCAGTGAGAATACAGGCTGAGGTCTGTGTGCAGTCGGTCAGTGAGGATCCAGGCTGAGATGTGTGTACAGTCAGTCAGTGAGAATACAGGCTGAGTGTGTGTACAGTCAGTTAGTAAGAATATAGGCTGAGTGTGTGTACAGTCAGTCACTGAGAATACAGGCTGAGGTGTGTGTACAGTCAGTCAGTGAGAATACAGGCTGGGGTGTGTGTACAGTCAGTCAGTCAGTGAGGATCCAGGCTGAGGTGTGTGTACAGTCACTGAGAATACAGGCTGAGGTGTGTGTACAGTCAGTCAGTGAGAATACAGGCTGAGGTGTGTGTACAGTCAGTGAGGATACAGGCTGAGGTGTGTGTACAGTCAGTCAGCGAGAATAGAGGCAGAGGTCTGTGTGCAGTCAGTGAGGATCCAGACTGAGATGTGTGTACAGTCAGTCAGTGAGAATACAGGCTGAGTGTGTGTACAGTCAGTCAGTGAGAATACAGGCTGAATGTGTGTACAGTCAGTCACTGAGAATACAGGCTGAGGTGTGTGTACAGTCAGTCAGTGAGGATCCAGGCTGAGGTGTGTGTACAGTCACTGAGAATACAGGCTGAGGTGTGTGTACAGTCAGTCAGTGAGAATACAGGCTGAGGTGTGTGTACAGTCAGTGAGAATACAGGCTGAGGTGTGTGTACAGTCAGTCACTGAGAATACAGGCTGAGGCGTGTGTACAGTCAGTCAGTGAGAATACAGGCTGGGGGGTGTGTACAGTCAGTCAGTGAGGATCCAGGCTGAGGTGTGTGTACAGTCACTGAGAATTCAGGCTGAGGTGTGTGTGTACAGTCAGTCAGTGAGAATACAGGCTGAGGTGTGTGTACAGTCAGTCAGTGAGAATACAGGCTGAGTGTGTGTACAGTCAGTCACTGAGGATCCAGGCTGAGGTGTGTGTACAGTCAGTCAGTGAGAATACAGGCTGAGGTGTGTGTACTATCAGTCAGTGAGAATAAAGGCCGAGGTGTGTGTACTATCAGTCAGTGAGAATACAGGCAGAGGTCTGTGTGCAGTCAGTCACTGAGAATACAGGCTGAGGTGTGTGTACAGTCAGTCACTGAGAATACAGGCTGAGGTGTGTGTACAGTCAGTCACTGAGAATACAGGCTGTGGTGTGTGTGCAGTCAGTCACTGAGAATACAGGCTGTGGTGTGTGTGCAGTCAATCACTGAGAATACAGGCTGAGGTGTGTGTACAGTCAGTCACTGAGAATACAGGCTGAGGTGTGTGTACTGTCAGTCAGTGAGGATCCAGGCTGAGGTGTGTGTACAGTCACTGAGAATTCAGGCTGAGGTGTGTGTACAGTCAGTCAGTGAGAATACAGGCTGAGGTGTGTGTGTACAGTCAGTCAGTGAGAATACAGGCTGAGGTGTGTGTACAGTCAGTCAGTGAGAATACAGGCTGAGTGTGTGTACAGTCAGTCACTGAGGATCCAGGCTGAGGTGTGTGTACAGTCAGTCAGTGAGAATACAGGCTGAGGTGTGTGTACTATCAGTCAGTGAGAATACAGGCAGAGGTCTGTGTGCAGTCAGCGAGGATCCAGGCTGAGATGTGTGTACAGTCAGTCAGTGAGAATACAGTCTGAGTGTGTGTGTACAGTCAGTCAGTGAGAATACAGTCTGAGTGTGTCTACAGTCAGTCAGTGAGAATACAGGCTGAGGTGTGTGTACAGTCAGTCAGTGAGAATACAGGCTGGGGGGGGTGTACAGTCAGTGAGGATCCAGGCTGAGATGTGTGTACAGTCACTGAGAATACAGGCTGAGGTGTGTGTACAGTCAGTCAGTGAGAATACAGGCTGAGGTGTGTGTACAGTCAGTGAGAATACAGGCTGAGGTGAGTGTACTGACAGTCTCTGAGAATACAGACTGAGGTGTGTGTACAGTCAGTCACTGAGAATACAGGCTGTGGTGTGTGTACAGTCTGTCACTGAGAATTCTGGCTGGGGTGTGTGTGTACAGTCAGTGAGAATACAGATTGAGGTGTGTGTACAGTCAGTCAGTGATGATCCAGGCTTATGTGTGTGTACAGTCAGTCAGTGTGAATACAGGCTGAGGTGTGTGTACAGTCAGTGATGATCCAGGCTGAGGAGTGTGTACTGTCAGTCACTGAGAATACAGGCTGAGGTTTGTACAGTTAGTCAGTAAGGATCCAGGCTGAGGTGTGTGTACAGTCAGTCAGGGAAAATACAGGCTGAGGTGTCTATACAGTCAGTCAGTGAAAATACAGGCTGAGGTGTGTGTACTGTCTGTCAGGGAGAATACAGGCTGAGATGTGTGTACAGTCAGTCAGTGTGGATCTAGGCTGAGGTGTGTGTACAGTCAGTAAGTGAGGATCCAGACTAGGGCGTGTGTACAGTCAGTCAGTGAGGATCCAGGCTGAGGTTTGTGTACAGTCAGTCACTGAGGATCCAGGCTGAGGGGTGTGCAGTCAGTCAGTGAGTGTCCAGGCTGAGGTGTGTGTGCAGTCAGTCAGTGAGAATACAGGCTGAGGTGTGTGTACTATCAGTCAGTGAGAATACAGGCAGAGGTCTGTGTGCAGTCAGTGAGGATCCAGACTGAGATGTGTGTACAGTCAGTCAGTGAGAATACAGGCTGAGTGTGTGTACAGTCAGGTAGTGAGAATACAGGCTGAATGTGTGTACAGTCAGTCACTGAGAATACAGGCTGAGGTGTGTGTACAGTCAGTCAGTGAGGATCCAGGCTGAGGTGTGTGTACAGTCACTGAGAATACAGGCTGAGGTGTGTGTACAGTCAGTCAGTGAGAATACAGGCTGAGGTGTGTGTACAGTCAGTGAGAATACAGGCTGAGGTGAGTGTACTGACAGTCTCTGAGAATACAGACTGAGGTGTGTGTACAGTCAGGGAGAATACAGGCTGAGGTGTGTGTACAGTCAGTTAGTGAGGATCCAGACTGAGGTGTGTGTACAGTCAGTCACTGAGAATACAGGCTGTGGTGTGTGTGTGCAGTCAGTCACTGAGAATACAGGCTGTGGTGTGTGTGCAGTCAATCACTGAGAATACAGGCTGAGGTGTGTGTACAGTCAGTCACTGAGAATACAGGCTGAGGTGTGTGTACAGTCAGTCACTGAGAATACAGGCTGAGGTGTGTGTACAGTCAGTCACTGAGAATACAGGCTGTGGTGTGTGTGCAGTCAGTCACTGAGAATACAGGCTGTGGTGTGTGTGCAGTCAATCACTGAGAATACAGGCTGAGGTGTGTGTACTGTCAGTCAGTGAGGATCCAGGCTGAGGTGTGTGTACAGTCACTGAGAATTCAGGCTGAGGTGTGTGTACAGTCAGTCAGTGAGAATACAGGCTGAGGTGTGTGTACAGTCAGTCAGTGAGAATACAGGCTGAGTGTGTGTACAGTCAGTCACTGAGGATCCAGGCTGAGGTGTGTGTACAGTCAGTCAGTGAGAATACAGGCTGAGGTGTGTGTACTATCAGTCAGTGAGAATACAGGCAGAGGTCTGTGTGCAGTCAGTGAGGATCCAGGCTGAGATGTGTGTACAGTCAGTCAGTGAGAATACAGTCTGAGTGTGTGTGTACAGTCAGTCAGTGAGAATACAGTCTGAGTGTGTCTACAGTCAGTCAGTGAGAATACAGGCTGAGGTGTGTGTACAGTCAGTCAGTGAGAATACAGGCTGGGGGGGGTGTACAGTCAGTCAGTCAGTGAGGATCCAGGCTGAGATGTGTGTACAGTCACTGAGAATACAGGCTGAGGTGTGTGTACAGTCAGTCAGTGAGAATACAGGCTGAGGTGTGTGTACAGTCAGTGAGAATACAGGCTGAGGTGAGTGTACTGACAGTCTATGAGAATACAGACTGAGGTGTGTGTACAGTCAGTCACTGAGAATACAGGCTGTGGTGTGTGTACAGTCTGTCACTGAGAATACAGGCTGTGGTGTGTGTGCAGTCAATCACTGAGAATACAAGCTGAGGTGTGTGTACAGTCAGTCACTGAGAATACAGGCTGAGGTGTGTGTACAGTCAGTCACTGAGAATACAGGCTGAGGTGTGTGTACAGTCAGTCAGTGAGGATCCAGGCTGAGGTGTGTGTACAGTCAGTCAGTGAATACAGGCTGAGGTGTGTGTATTGTCAGTTAGTGAGGATCCAGACTGTGGTGTGTGTACAGTCAGTCAGTGAGAATACAGGCTGAGGCGTGTGTACTGTCAGTCAGTGAGTGTCCAGGCTGAGGTGTGTGTGCAGTCAGTCAGTGAGAATACAGGCTGAGTGTGTGTACTGTCAGTCAGTGAGAATACAGGCAGAGGTCTGTGTGCAGTCAGTGAGAATACAGGCTGAGGTCTGTGTGCAGTCGGTCAGTGAGGATCCAGGCTGAGATGTGTGTACAGTCAGTCAGTGAGAATACAGGCTGAGTGTGTGTACAGTCAGTTAGTAAGAATATAGGCTGAGTGTGTGTACAGTCAGTCACTGAGAATACAGGCTGAGGTGTGTGTACAGTCAGTCAGTGAGAATACAGGCTGGGGTGTGTGTACAGTCAGTCAGTCAGTGAGGATCCAGGCTGAGGTGTGTGTACAGTCACTGAGAATACAGGCTGAGGTGTGTGTACAGTCAGTCAGTGAGAATACAGGCTGAGGTGTGTGTACAGTCAGTGAGGATACAGGCTGAGGTGTGTGTACAGTCAGTCAGCGAGAATACAGGCAGAAGTCTGTGTGTAGTCAGTGAGGATCCAGACTGAGATGTGTGTACAGTCAGTCAGTGAGAATACAGGCTGAGTGTGTGTACAGTCAGTCAGTGAGAATACAGGCTGAATGTGTGTACAGTCAGTCACTGAGAATACAGGCTGAGGTGTGTGTACAGTCAGTCAGTGAGGATCCAGGCTGAGGTGTGTGTACAGTCACTGAGAATACAGGCTGAGGTGTGTGTACAGTCAGTCAGTGAGAATACAGGCTGAGGTGTGTGTACAGTCAGTGAGAATACAGGCTGAGGTGTGTGTACAGTCAGTCACTGAGAATACAGGCTGAGGCGTGTGTACAGTCAGTCAGTGAGAATACAGGCTGGGGGGGGGTGTACAGTCAGTCAGTGAGGATCCAGGCTGAGGTGTGTGTACAGTCACTGAGAATTCAGGCTGAGGTGTGTGTGTACAGTCAGTCAGTGAGAATACAGGCTGAGGTGTGTGTACAGTCAGTCAGTGAGAATACAGGCTGAGTGTGTGTACAGTCAGTCACTGAGGATCCAGGCTGAGGTGTGTGTACAGTCAGTCAGTGAGAATACAGGCTGAGGTGTGTGTACTATCAGTCAGTGAGAATACAGGCTGAGGTGTGTGTACTATCAGTCAGTGAGAATACAGGCAGAGGTCTGTGTGCAGTCAGTCACTGAGAATACAGGCTGAGGTGTGTGTACAGTCAGTCACTGAGAATACAGGCTGTGGTGTGTGTGCAGTCAGTCACTGAGAATACAGGCTGTGGTGTGTGTGCAGTCAATCACTGAGAATACAGGCTGAGGTGTGTGTACAGTCAGTCACTGAGAATACAGGCTGAGGTGTGTGTACTATCAGTCAGTGAGAATACAGGCAGAGGTCTGTGTGCAGTCAGTGAGGATCCAGGCTGAGATGTGTGTACAGTCAGTCAGTGAGAATACAGTCTGAGTGTGTGTGTACAGTCAGTCAGTGAGAATACAGTCTGAGTGTGTCTACAGTCAGTCAGTGAGAATACAGGCTGGGGGGGGTGTACAGTCAGTCAGTCAGTGAGGATCCAGGCTGAGATGTGTGTACAGTCACTGAGAATACAGGCTGAGGTGTGTGTACAGTCAGTCAGTGAGAATACAGGCTGAGGTGTGTGTACAGTCAGTGAGAATACAGGCTGAGGTGAGTGTACTGACAGTCTATGAGAATACAGACTGAGGTGTGTGTACAGTCAGTCACTGAGAATACAGGCTGTGGTGTGTGTACAGTCTGTCACTGAGAATACAGGCTGTGGTGTGTGTGCAGTCAATCACTGAGAATACAAGCTGAGGTGTGTGTACAGTCAGTCACTGAGAATACAGGCTGAGGTGTGTGTACAGTCAGTCACTGAGAATACAGGCTGAGGTGTGTGTACAGTCAGTCAGTGAGGATCCAGGCTGAGGTGTGTGTACAGTCAGTCAGTGAATACAGGCTGAGGTGTGTGTATTGTCAGTTAGTGAGGATCCAGACTGTGGTGTGTGTACAGTCAGTCAGTGAGAATACAGGCTGAGGCGTGTGTACTGTCAGTCAGTGAGTGTCCAGGCTGAGGTGTGTGTGCAGTCAGTCAGTGAGAATACAGGCTGAGTGTGTGTACTGTCAGTCAGTGAGAATACAGGCAGAGGTCTGTGTGCAGTCAGTGAGAATACAGGCTGAGGTCTGTGTGCAGTCGGTCAGTGAGGATCCAGGCTGAGATGTGTGTACAGTCAGTCAGTGAGAATACAGGCTGAGTGTGTGTACAGTCAGTTAGTAAGAATATAGGCTGAGTGTGTGTACAGTCAGTCACTGAGAATACAGGCTGAGGTGTGTGTACAGTCAGTCAGTGAGAATACAGGCTGGGGTGTGTGTACAGTCAGTCAGTCAGTGAGGATCCAGGCTGAGGTGTGTGTACAGTCACTGAGAATACAGGCTGAGGTGTGTGTACAGTCAGTCAGTGAGAATACAGGCTGAGGTGTGTGTACAGTCAGTGAGGATACAGGCTGAGGTGTGTGTACAGTCAGTCAGCGAGAATACAGGCAGAGGTCTGTGTGCAGTCAGTGAGGATCCAGACTGAGATGTGTGTACAGTCAGTCAGTGAGAATACAGGCTGAGGTGTGTGTACAGTCAGTCACTGAGAATACAGGCTGAGGCGTGTGTACAGTCAGTCAGTGAGAATACAGGCTGGGGGGGGGGGTACAGTCAGTCAGTGAGGATCCAGGCTGAGGTGTGTGTACAGTCACTGAGAATTCAGGCTGAGGTGTGTGTGTGTACAGTCAGTCAGTGAGAATACAGGCTGAGGTGTGTGTACAGTCAGTCAGTGAGAATACAGGCTGAGTGTGTGTACAGTCAGTCACTGAGGATCCAGGCTGAGGTGTGTGTACAGTCAGTCAGTGAGAATACAGGCTGAGGTGTGTGTACTATCAGTCAGTGAGAATACAGGCTGAGGTGTGTGTACTATCAGTCAGTGAGAATACAGGCAGAGGTCTGTGTGCAGTCAGTCACTGAGAATACAGGCTGAGGTGTGTGTACAGTCAGTCACTGAGAATACAGGCTGTGGTGTGTGTGCAGTCAGTCACTGAGAATACAGGCTGTGGTGTGTGTGCAGTCAATCACTGAGAATACAGGCTGAGGTGTGTGTACAGTCAGTCACTGAGAATACAGGCTGAGGTGTGTGTACTGTCAGTCAGTGAGGATCCAGGCTGAGGTGTGTGTACAGTCACTGAGAATTCAGGCTGAGGTGTGTGTACAGTCAGTCAGTGAGAATACAGGCTGAGGTGTGTGTGTACAGTCAGTCAGTGAGAATACAGGCTGAGTGTGTGTACAGTCAGTCACTGAGGATCCAGGCTGAGGTGTGTGTACAGTCAGTCAGTGAGAATACAGGCTGAGGTGTGTGTACTATCAGTCAGTGAGAATACAGGCAGAGGTCTGTGTGCAGTCAGTGAGGATCCAGGCTGAGATGTGTGTACAGTCAGTCAGTGAGAATACAGTCCGAGTGTGTGTGTACAGTCAGTCAGTGAGAATACAGTCTGAGTGTGTCTACAGTCAGTCAGTGAGAATACAGGCTGAGGTGTGTGTACAGTCAGTCAGTGAGAATACAGGCTGGGGGGGGGGGTGTACAGTCAGTCAGTCAGTCAGTGAGGATCCAGGCTGAGATGTGTGTACAGTCACTGAGAATACAGGCTGAGGTGTGTGTACAGTCAGTCAGTGAGAATACAGGCTGAGGTGTGTGTACAGTCAGTGAGAATACAGGCTGAGGTGAGTGTACTGACAGTCTCTGAGAATACAGACTGAGGTGTGTGTACAGTCAGTCACTGAGAATACAGGCTGTGGTGTGTGTACAGTCTGTCACTGAGAATACAGGCTGTGGTGTGTGTGCAGTCAATCACTGAGAATACAAGCTGAGGTGTGTGTACAGTCAGTCACTGAGAATACAGGCTGAGGTGTGTGTACAGTCAGTCACTGAGAATACAGGCTGAGGTGTGTGTACAGTCAGTCAGTGAGGATCCAGGCTGAGGTGTGTGTACAGTCAGTCAGTGAATACAGGCTGAGGTGTGTGTATTGTCAGTTAGTGAGGATCCAGACTGTGGTGTGTGTACAGTCAGTCAGTGAGAATACAGGCTGAGGCGTGTGTACTGTCAGTCAGTGAGTGTCCAGGCTGAGGTGTGTGTGCAGTCAGTCAGTGAGAATACAGGCTGAGTGTGTGTACTGTCAGTCAGTGAGAATACAGGCAGAGGTCTGTGTGCAGTCAGTGAGAATACAGGCTGAGGTCTGTGTGCAGTCGGTCAGTGAGGATCCAGGCTGAGATGTGTGTACAGTCAGTCAGTGAGAATACAGGCTGAGTGTGTGTACAGTCAGTTAGTAAGAATATAGGCTGAGTGTGTGTACAGTCAGTCACTGAGAATACAGGCTGAGGTGTGTGTACAGTCAGTCAGTGAGAATACAGGCTGGGGTGTGTGTACAGTCAGTCAGTCAGTCAGTGAGGATCCAGGCTGAGGTGTGTGTACAGTCACTGAGAATACAGGCTGAGGTGTGTGTACAGTCAGTCAGTGAGAATACAGGCTGAGGTGTGTGTACAGTCAGTGAGGATACAGGCTGAGGTGTGTGTACAGTCAGTCAGCGAGAATACAGGCAGAGGTCTGTGTGCAGTCAGTGAGGATCCAGACTGAGATGTGTGTACAGTCAGTCAGTGAGAATACAGGCTGAGTGTGTGTACAGTCAGTCAGTGAGAATACAGGCTGAATGTGTGTACAGTCAGTCACTGAGAATACAGGCTGAGGTGTGTGTACAGTCAGTCAGTGAGGATCCAGGCTGAGGTGTGTGTACAGTCACTGAGAATACAGGCTGAGGTGTGTGTACAGTCAGTCAGTGAGAATACAGGCTGAGGTGTGTGTACAGTCAGTGAGAATACAGGCTGAGGTGTGTGTACAGTCAGTCACTGAGAATACAGGCTGAGGCGTGTGTACAGTCAGTCAGTGAGAATACAGGCTGGGGGGTGTGTACAGTCAGTCAGTGAGGATCCAGGCTGAGGTGTGTGTACAGTCACTGAGAATTCAGGCTGAGGTGTGTGTGTACAGTCAGTCAGTGAGAATACAGGCTGAGGTGTGTGTACAGTCAGTCAGTGAGAATACAGGCTGAGTGTGTGTACAGTCAGTCACTGAGGATCCAGGCTGAGGTGTGTGTACAGTCAGTCAGTGAGAATACAGGCTGAGGTGTGTGTACTATCAGTCAGTGAGAATACAGGCTGAGGTGTGTGTACTATCAGTCAGTGAGAATACAGGCAGAGGTCTGTGTGCAGTCAGTCACTGAGAATACAGGCTGAGGTGTGTGTACAGTCAGTCACTGAGAATACAGGCTGAAGTGTGTGTACAGTCAGTCACTGAGAATACAGGCTGTGGTGTGTGTGCAGTCAGTCACTGAGAATACAGGCTGTGGTGTGTGTGCAGTCAATCACTGAGAATACAGGCTGAGGTGTGTGTACAGTCAGTCACTGAGAATACAGGCTGAGGTGTGTGTACTGTCAGTCAGTGAGGATCCAGGCTGAGGTGTGTGTACAGTCACTGAGAATTCAGGCTGAGGTGTGTGTACAGTCAGTCAGTGAGAATACAGGCTGAGGTGTGTGTACAGTCAGTCAGTGAGAATACAGGCTGAGTGTGTGTACAGTCAGTCACTGAGGATCCAGGCTGAGGTGTGTGTACAGTCAGTCAGTGAGAATACAGGCTGAGGTGTGTGTACTATCAGTCAGTGAGAATACAGGCAGAGGTCTGTGTGCAGTCAGTGAGGATCCAGGCTGAGATGTGTGTACAGTCAGTCAGTGAGAATACAGTCTGAGTGTGTGTGTACAGTCAGTCAGTGAGAATACAGTCTGAGTGTGTCTACAGTCAGTCAGTGAGAATACAGGCTGAGGTGTGTGTACAGTCAGTCAGTGAGAATACAGGCTGGGGGGGGGGGGTGTACAGTCAGTCAGTCAGTGAGGATCCAGGCTGAGATGTGTGTACAGTCACTGAGAATACAGGCTGAGGTGTGTGTACAGTCAGTCAGTGAGAATACAGGCTGAGGTGTGTGTACAGTCAGTGAGAATACAGGCTGAGGTGAGTGTACTGACAGTCTCTGAGAATACAGACTGAGGTGTGTGTACAGTCAGTCACTGAGAATACAGGCTGTGGTGTGTGTACAGTCTGTCACTGAGAATACAGGCTGTGGTGTGTGTGCAGTCAATCACTGAGAATACAAACTGAGGTGTGTGTACAGTCAGTCACTGAGAATACAGGCTGAGGTGTGTGTACAGTCAGTCACTGAGAATACAGGCTGAGGTGTGTGTACAGTCAGTCAGTGAGGATCCAGGCTGAGGTGTGTGTACAGTCAGTCTGTGAATACAGGCTGAGGTGTGTGTATTGTCAGTTAGTGAGGATCCAGACTGTGGTGTGTGTACAGTCAGTCAGTGAGAATACAGGCTGAGGCGTGTGTACTGTCAGTCAGTGAGTGTCCAGGCTGAGGTGTGTGTGCAGTCAGTCAGTGAGAATACAGGCTGAGTGTGTGTACTGTCAGTCAGTGAGAATACAGGCAGAGGTCTGTGTGCAGTCAGTGAGAATACAGGCTGAGGTCTGTGTGCAGTCGGTCAGTGAGGATCCAGGCTGAGATGTGTGTACAGTCAGTCAGTGAGAATACAGGCTGAGTGTGTGTACAGTCAGTTAGTAAGAATATAGGCTGAGTGTGTGTACAGTCAGTCACTGAGAATACAGGCTGAGGTGTGTGTACAGTCAGTCAGTGAGAATACAGGCTGGGGTGTGTGTACAGTCAGTCAGTCAGTGAGGATCCAGGCTGAGGTGTGTGTACAGTCACTGAGAATACAGGCTGAGGTGTGTGTACAGTCAGTCAGTGAGAATACAGGCTGAGGTGTGTGTACAGTCAGTGAGGATACAGGCTGAGGTGTGTGTACAGTCAGTCAGCGAGAATACAGGCAGAGGTCTGTGTGCAGTCAGTGAGGATCCAGACTGAGATGTGTGTACAGTCAGTCAGTGAGAATACAGGCTGAGTGTGTGTACAGTCAGTCAGTGAGAATACAGGCTGAATGTGTGTACAGTCAGTCACTGAGAATACAGGCTGAGGTGTGTGTACAGTCAGTCAGTGAGGATCCAGGCTGAGGTGTGTGTACAGTCACTGAGAATACAGGCTGAGGTGTGTGTACAGTCAGTCAGTGAGAATACAGGCTGAGGTGTGTGTACAGTCAGTGAGAATACAGGCTGAGGTGTGTGTACAGTCAGTCACTGAGAATACAGGCTGAGGCGTGTGTACAGTCAGTCAGTGAGAATACAGGCTGGGGGGTGTGTACAGTCAGTCAGTGAGGATCCAGGCTGAGGTGTGTGTACAGTCACTGAGAATTCAGGCTGAGGTGTGTGTACAGTCAGTGAGAATACAGGCTGAGGCGTGTGTACAGTCAGTCAGTGAGAATACAGGCTGAGGTGTGTGTACAGTCAGTCAGTGAGAATACAGGCTGAGTGTGTGTACAGTCAGTCACTGAGGATCCAGGCTGAGGTGTGTGTACAGTCAGTCAGTGAGAATACAGGCTGAGTTGTGTGTACTATCAGTCAGTGAGAATACAGGCTGAGGTGTGTGTACTATCAGTCAGTGAGAATACAGGCAGAGGTCTGTGTGCAGTCAGTGAGGATCCAGGCTGAGATGTGTGTACAGTCAGTGAGAATACAGGCTGAGGTCTGTGTGCAGTCAGTCAGTGAGGATCCAGGCTGAGATGTGTGTACAGTCAGTCAGTGAGAATACAGGCTGAGTGTGTGTGTACAGTCAGTCAGTGAGAATACAGGCTGAGTGTGTGTACAGTCAGTCACTGAGAATACAGGCTGAGGTGTGTGTACAGTCAGTCAGTGAGAATACAGGCTGGGGGGGGTGTACAGTCAGTCAGTGAGGATCCAGGCTGAGGTGTGTGTACAGTCACTGAGAATACAGGCTGAGGTGTGTGTACAGTCAGTCAGTGAAAATACAGGCTGAGGTGTGTGTACAGTCAGTGAGAATACAGGCTGAGGTGAGTGTACTGACAGTCTCTGAGAATACAGACTGAGGTGTGTGTACAGTCAGTCACTGAGAATACAGGCTGTGGTGTGTGTACAGTCTGTCACTGAGAATACAGGCTGTGGTGTGTGTGCAGTCAATCACTGAGAATACAGGCTGTGGTGTGTGTGCAGTCAGTCACTGAGAATACAGGCTGTGGTGTGTGTACTGACAGTCTCTGAGACTACAGACTGAGGTGTGTGTACAGTCAGTCACTGAGAATACAGGCTGTGGTGTGTGTGCAGTCAGTCACTGAGAATACAGGCTGTGGTGTGTGTGCAGTCAATCACTGAGAATACAGGCTGAGGTGTGTGTACAGTCAGTCACTGAGAATTCAGGCTGAGGTGTGTGTACAGTCACTGAGAATACAGGCTGAGGTGTGTGTACAGTCAGTCAGTGAGAATACAGGCTGAGGTGTGTGTACAGTCAGTCAGTGAGGATCCAGGCTGAGGTATGTGTACAGTCACTGAGAATACAGGCTGAGGTGTGTGTACAGTCAGTCAGTGAGAATACAGGCTGAGGTGTGTGTACAGTCAGTGAGAATACAGGCTGAGGTGTGTGTACAGTCAGTCAGTGAGAATACAGGCTGAGGTGTGTGTACAGTCAGTGAGAATACAGGCTGAGGTGTGTGTACAGTCAGTCAGTGAGAATACAGGCTGAGGTGTGTGTACAGTCAGTCACTGAGAATACAGGCTGAGGCGTGTGTACTGTCAGTCAGTGAGGATCCAGGCTGAGGTGTGTGTACAGTCAGTGGGAATACAGGCTGAGGTGTGTGTACAGTCAGTCACTGAGAATACAGGCTGAGGCGTGTGTACTGTCAGTCAGTGAGGATCCAGGCTGAGGTGTGTGTACAGTCACTGAGAATACAGGCTGAGGTGTGTGTACAGTCAGTCAGTGAGAATACAGGCTGAGGTGTGTGTACAGTCAGTCAGTGAGAATACAGGCTGAGGTGTGTGTACAGTCAGTCACTGAGAATACAGGCTGAGGTGTGTGTACAGTCAGTCACTGAGAATACAGGCTGAGGTGTGTGTACAGTCAGTCAGTGAGACTACAGGCTGGGGTGTGTGTACAGTCAGTCAGTCAGTCAGTGAGGATCCAGGCTGAGGTGTGTGTACAGTCACTGAGAAATTAGTGATGAGCGGGTGCGGAGTGAGAATACAGGCTGAGGTGTGTGTACAGTCAGTCAGTGAGGATCCAGGCTGAGGTGTGTGTACAGTCACTGAGAAATTAGTGATGAGCGGGTGCGGAGTGAGAATACAGGCTGAGGCGTATGTACTGTCAGTCAGTGAGGATCCAGGCTGAGGTGTGTGTACAGTCACTGAGAATACAGGCTGAGGTGTGTGTACAGTCAGTCAGTGAGAATACAGGCTGAGGTGTGTGTACAGTCACTGAGAATACAGGCTGAGGTGTGTGTACAGTCAGTCAGTGAGAATACAGGCTGAGGTGTGTGTACAGTCAGTCACTGAGAATACAGGCTGAGGTGTGTGTACAGTCAGTCACTGAGAATACAGGCTGAGGTGTGTGTACAGTCAGTCAGTGAGAATACAGGCTGAGTGTGTGTACAGTCAGTCACTGAGAATACAGGCTGAGGTGTGTGTACAGTCAGTCAGTGAGACTACAGGCTGGGGTGTGTGTACAGTCAGTCAGTCAGTGAGGATCCAGGCTGAGGTGTGTGTACAGTCACTGAGAAATTAGTGATGAGCGGGTGCGGAGTGAGAATACAGGCTTGAGGTGTGTGTACAGTCAGTCAGTCAGTGAGGATCCAGGCTGAGGTGTGTGTACAGTCACTGAGCAGGCTGAGGTGTGTGTACAGTCACTGAGCAGGCTGAGGTGTGTGTACAGTCAGTCACTGAGAATACAGGCTGAGGTGTGTGTACAGTCAGTCAGTGAGACTACAGGCTGGGGTGTGTGTACAGTCAGTCAGTCAGTGAGGATCCAGGCTGAGGTGTGTGTACAGTCACTGAGAAATTAGTGATGAGCGGGTGCGGAGTGAGAATACAGGCTTGAGGTGTGTGTACAGTCAGTCAGTCAGTGAGGATCCAGGCTGAGGTGTGTGTACAGTCACTGAGCAGGCTGAGGTGTGTGTAGTCACTGAGCAGGCTGAGGTGTGTGTACAGTCAGTCACTGAGAATACAGGCTGAGGTGTGTGTACAGTCTGTCAGTGAGACTACAGGCTGGGGTGTGTGTACAGTCAGTCAGTCAGTGAGGATCCAGGCTGAGGTGTGTGTACAGTCACTGAGAAATTAGTGATGAGCGGGTTCGGAGTGAGAATACAGGCTGAGGTGTGTGTGTACAGTCAGTCAGTGAGGATCCAGGCTGAGGTGTGTACAGTCAGTCACTCACTGAGAATACAGGCTGAGGTGTGTGTACAGTCAGTCAGTCAGTGAGAATACAGGCTGAGGTGTGTGTACAGTCAGTCAGTGAGAATACAGGCTGAGGTGTGTGTACAGTCAGTCAGTCAGTGAGAATACAGGCTGAGGTGTGTGTGTACAGTCAGTCAGTGAGGATCCAGGCTGAGGTGTGTACAGTCAGTCACTCACTGAGAATACAGGCTGAGGTGTGTGTACAGTCAGTCAGTCAGTGAGAATACAGGCTGAGGTGTGTGTACAGTCAGTCAGTGAGAATACAGGCTGAGGTGTGTGTACAGTCAGTCAGTCAGTGAGAATACAGGCTGAGGTGTGTGTACAGTCAGTCAGTGAGGATCCAGGCTGAGGTGTGTGTACAGTCACTGAGCAGGCTGAGGTGTGTGTACACTCAGTCAGTGAGAATACACTGACATCACATGTCTTTCAGGGAGAGTCACATGAGACAGCCCTGGTCAGAGGAGCGTGACAGCAGTGAGGACTCTGCCTACTGGAGCACAGCGGCACACGTCATCCCTGAGTCCCGGCTGAAGGTCTGGGACGCCCTGGAATCTGCTCTGGAGAAGTACTTGTGAGTGCCACTAGCTGCGCACCAGCCTCCAGCTTCATGGTGGATCCTCCTGGGACTTGTTGTCCTGCGGTCTCAGTGATATCACCGGGCAGGCTGATGCATGCGCTTTGTCCCTCCTGTCCTATACCTTTTCCCAGGCTGGTATGTCACATGTCCTCCAGCCGGCCGGTAACCAGATCTGTGTGTGTTTCAGTGACGTCCTGACCAGTCGCTCCCAGCTGATCACCGAGACGTCAGCCCTGAGACAGCAGAACACGGAGCTGAGAATGTTGTTACATCAGTACCTCACCTCCAGGGTAAGCCCGCTGCCTGACTTATCCTGCTGACACCCTGACAGTAAGTGCTCATAGGATGGTCATAGAGGTGTCACATTCTGCGGGACACCGGTTACTCGCCCACACGTGATATCCCCGGTACGTGTGCAGAATGCCGACAGACACTTTCACAATTGTAGGGTTAGTTTTCATGTCGACTTTCCGGCCATTCACGATGTTGACCTCCTGTCTGTGTCGTCATTCTGGATGTTGCATTTTGTACCACCTGACACAGAACATTAATTACCGACCGCACCGCAAATATTCCTAAATGTTTTTTATTTTCATTGTTCAAGAGGCCTTAAAGAGGAAATATCCTGATGTCCATCCCAGCAGAAAGGGGGCAGAGTAGGGCCGCCAGAGACAGCCACCGCTGCAGACCCAGACATCCCTCCGCCCGACCTACCGAAACTCCCCGGTCTCACTTTCCTTTTCCCGGTAGCTGTAGAAGCCTTGGAATCTTGGTTCTGCACATACTGGGCCACTAGGCTCCTGCAGCCACTGCTAGAGGTGGTACTGAGGTAATGGCGGAGAGCCCAGGATAGTGACCGGGTGTAACGGCCATACCTAGGACATCCTAACCAGTGCAGCCATTATGTGATGTGCACCCACAGATAAATGCCTCTCTCCCCAATAACAGGATCCCATGTCCCACTACAACTGGGGCTGGTAATAATGTCTCTCAGAGCCGGCACTCTGGCTCATCACCTCATTGCAGAGGTTTGGATACATCTTCAGAACCCCCACTAGTCTACTAGTCATGGGGGAGGGATACCTTGGCCTTTATGCTGCAAATGATTGCTGACTGGGAAGTCAAAGAAGCCCTGTATTGTGCCTACATGGGGGTCTCTCTCCCACTCTCTCTCTTCCTCACTCCCTTCCTCCCTCCATCTCTCTCTCCCCCCTCTCTATCCCTCCCTCCCTCTCTTTCCACCTCTCACCCTCCTTCTTTCTCCCTCCCTCCCACTCTCTCTCCACCTCCCTCCCTCTCTACGCCTCATTCTCTCTCCCTCCCTATTTCTCTGACGTCCTAAGTGGATGCTGGGCACTCCGTCAGGACCATGGGGATCAGCGGCTCCGCAGGAGACAGGGCACAAAACTAAAGCTTTAGGATCAGGTGGTGTGTACTGGCTCCTCCCCCTATGACCCTCCTCCAAGCCTCAGTTAGGTTTTTGTGCCCGTCCGAGCAGGGTGCAATCTAGGTGGCTCTCTTAAGGAGCTGCTTAGAAAAAGTTTTTAGGTTTCTTATTTTCAGTGAGTCCTGCTGGCAACAGGCTCACTGCATCGAGGGACTTAGGGGAGAGAAGTTCAACTCACCTGCGTGCAGGATGGATTGGCTTCTTAGGCTACTGGACACCATTAGCTCCAGAGGGAGTCGGAACACAGGTCTCACCCTGGGGTTCGTCCCGGAGCCGCGCCGCCGACCCCCCTTGCAGATGCTGAAGATTGAAGGTCCAGAAACCGGCGGCAGAAGACTCTTCAGTCTTCATGAAGGTAGCGCACAGCACTGCAGCTGTGCGCCATTGTTGTCACACACTTCACACCAACGGTCACGGAGGGTGCAGGGCGTTGCTGGGGGCGCCCTGGGCAGCAATGTATAATACCTTATTCTGGCTAAAAATACATCACATATAGCCCCTGGAGGCTATATGGATGTATTTAACCCCTGCCAGGTCTCAGAAAAACGGGAGAAGAAGCCCGCCGAAAAGGGGGCGGGGCCTATTCTCCTCAGCACACAGCGCCATTTTCCCTCACAGAAATGCTGGTGGGAAGGCTCCCAGGCTCTCCCCTGCACTGCACTACAGAAACAGGGTTAAAACAGAGAGGGGGGGCACTTATTTGGCGATATGTATATATATATTAAAATGCTATAAGGGAAAAACACTTATATAAAGGTTGTCCCTGTATAATATAGCGTTTTTGGTGTGTGCTGGCAAACTCTCCCTCTGTCTCCCCAAAGGGCTAGTGGGGTCCTGTCCTCTATCAGAGCATTCCCTGTGTGTGTGCTGTGTGTCGGTACTTGTGTGTCGACATGTATGAGGACGATGTTGGTGAGGAGGCGGAGCAATTGCCGGTAATGGTGATGTCACTCTCTAGGGAGTCGACACCGGAATGGATGGCTTATTTAAGGAATTACGTGATAATGTCAACACGCTGCAAGGTCGGTTGACGACACGAGACGGCCGGCAAACCAATTAGTACCTGTCCAGGCGTCTAAAACACCGTCAGGGGCGTTAAAACGTCCTTTTTACCTCAGTCGGTCGACACAGACACGGACACTGACTCCAGTGTCGACGGTGAAGAAACAAACGTATTTTCCTTTAGGGCCACACGTTACTTGTTAAGGGCAATGAAGGAGATGTTACATATTTCTGATACTACAAGTACCACAAAAAAGGGTATTATGTGGAGTGTGAAAAAACTACATGTGGTTTTTCCTGAATCAGATAAATTAAATGAAGTGTGTGATGATGCGTGGGTTTCCCCCGATAGAAAATTATTGGCGGTATACCCTTTCCCGCCAGAAGTTATGGCGCGTTGGGAAACACACCTTAGGGTGGATAAGGCGCTCACACGCTTATAAAAACAAGTGGCGTTACCGTCTCCAGATACGGACGCCCTCAAGGAGCCAACTGATAGGAGGTTGGAAAATATCCTAAAAAGTATATACACACATACTGGTGTTATACTGCGACCAGCGATCGCCTCAGCCTGGATGGGCAGCGCTGGGGTGGCTTGGTCGGATTCCCTGACTGGAAATATTGATACCCTTGACAGGGACAGTATTTTATTGACTATAGAGCATTTAAAAGATGCATTTCTATATATGCGAAACTCTGGCATCAAGAGTAAGTGCGATGTCCATATCTGCCAGACGATGTTTATGGACACGACAGTGGTCAGGTGATGCAGATTCCAAACGGCACATGGAAGTATTGCCGTATAAAGGGGAGGAGTTATTTGGGGTCGGTCCATCGGACCTGGTGGCCACGGCAACAGCTAGAAAATCCACCTTTTTTTTACCCCAAGTCACATCTCAGCAGAAAAAGACATAGTCTTTTCAGCCTCAGTCCTTTCGTCCCCATAATATCTGCCCAGGGATAGAGGTAAGGGAAGAAGACTGCAGCAGGCAGCCCATTCCCAGGAACAGAAGCCTTCCACCGCTTCTGCCAAGTCCTCAGCATGACGCTGGGGCCGTACAAACAGGTGCGGTGGGGGGTCGTCTCAAGAGTTTCAGCACGCAGTGGGCTCACTCGCAAGTGGACCCCTGGATCCTACAAGTAGTATCCCAGGGGTACAGATTGGAAATTCGAGACGTCTCCCCCTCGCAAGTTCCTGAAGTTTGCTTTACCAACGTCTACCTCCGACAGGGAGGCAGTATTGGAAACAATTCACAAGCTGTATTCCCAGCAGGTGATAATCAAAGTACCCCTCCTACAACAAGTAAAGGGGTATTATTCCACACTATATTGTGGTACTGAAGCCAGACGGCTCGGTGAGACCTATTCTAAATGGAGTCACTCAGAGCAGTGATAGCGAACCAGGAAGAAGGGGACTGTATGGTGTCCCTGGACATCAAGGATGCTTACCTCTATGTCCAAATTTGCCCTTCTCACAAAGGGTACCTCAGGTTCGTGGTACAAAACTGTCACTATCAGTTTCAGACGCTGCCGTTTGGATTGTCCACGGCACCCCGGGTCTTTACCAAGGTAATGGCCGAAATGATGATTCTTCTTCAAAGAAAAGGCGTCTTAATTATCCCTTACTTGGACGATCTCCTGATAAGGGCAAGGTCCAGAGAACAGTTGGAGGTCTGAGTAGCACTATCTCAAGTAGTTCTACGACAGCACGGGTGGATTCTAAATATTCCAAAATCGCAGCTGTCTCCGACGACACGTCTGCTGTCCCTAGGGATGATTCTGGACACAGTCCAGAAAAAGGTGTTTCTCCCGGAGGAGAAAGCCAGGGAGTTATCCGAGCTAGTCAGGAACCTCCAAAAACCAGGAAAAGTGTCAGTGCATCATTGCACAAGGGTCCTGGGAAAAATGGTGGCTTCTTACGAAGCGATTCCATTCGGCAGATTTCACGCAAGAACTTTTCAGTGGGATCTGCTGGACAAATGGTCCGGATCGCATCTTCAGATGCATCAGCGGATAACCCTGTCTCCAAGGACAAGGGTGTCTCTTCTGTGGTGGCTGCAGAGTGCTCATCTACTAAAGGGCCACAGTTATGCATTCAGGACTGGGTCCTGGTGACCACGGATTCCAGCTTGGAAGGCTGGGGAGCAGTCACACAGGGAAAAAATTTCCAGGGAGTGTGATCAAGTCTGGGGACTTCTCTCCGCATAAATATACTGGAGCTAAGAGCAATTTACAATGCTCTAAGCTTAGCAAGACCTCTGCTTCAAGGTCAGCCGGTATTGATCCAGTGGGACAACATCACGGCAGTCGCCCACGTAAACAGACAGGGCGGCACAAGAAGCAGGAGGACAATGGCAGAAACTGCAAGGATTCTTCGCTGGGCGGAAAATCATGTGATAGCACTGTCAGCAGTTTTTCATTCCGGGAGTGGACAACTGGGAAGCAGACTTCCTCAGCACGACCTCCACCCGGGAGAGTGGGGACTTCATCGAGAAGTTTTTTCCACATGATTGTGCACCGTTGGGAAAGACCAAAGGTGGACATGATGGCGTCCCGCCTGAACAAAAAACTGGACAGGTATTGCGCCAGGTCAAGAGACCCTCAGGCAATAGCTGTGGACGTTCTGGTAACACCAGGGGTGTACCAGTCGGTGTATGTGTTCCCTCCTCTGCTTCTCATACCAAAGGTACTGAGAATTATAAGATGTAGAGGAGTAAGAACTATACTCGTGGCTCCGGATGGGCCAAGAAGGACTTGGTACCCGGAACTTCAAGAGATGCTCACAGAGGACTCAGGGCCTCTGCCGATAAGAAGGGACTTGTTTCAGCAAGTACCATGTCTGTTCCAAGACTTACCGCGGCTGCGTTTGACGGCATGGCGGTTGAACGCCGGATCCTAAGGGAAAAATGCATTCCGGAAGAGGTCATTCCTACCCTGGTCAAAGCCAGGAAGGAGGTGACCGCACAACATTATCACCACATGTGGCGAAAATATGTTGCGTGGTGTGAGGCCAGGAAGGCCCCACGAAGAAATTTCAACTCGGTCGATTCCTGCATTTCCTGCAAACAGGAGTGTCTATGGGCCTCAAATTGGGGTCCATTAAGGTTCAAATTTCGGCCCTGTCGATTTTCTTCCAGAAAGAATTGGCTTCAGTTCCTGAAGTCCAGAAATTTGACAAGGGAGTACTGCATATACAACCCCCTTTTGTGCCTCCAGTGGCACTGTGGGATCTCAACGTAGTCCTGGGATTCCTCAAATCACGTTGGTTTAAACCGCTCAAATCTGTGGATTTGAAATATCTCACATGGAAAGTGACCATGATGTTGGCCCTGGCCTCGGCCAGGCGAGTGTCAGAATTGGCGGCTTTGTCTCACAAAAGCCCATATCTGATTGTCCATTCGGACAGGGCAGAGCTGCGGACTCGTCCCCAGTTTCTCCCTAAGTTGGTGTCAGCATTTCATCTGAACCAGCTTATTGTGGTACCTGCGGCTACTAGAGACTTGGAGGACTCCAAGTTGCTAGATGTTGTCAGGGCCCTGAAAATATAGATTTCCAGGACGGCTGGAGTCAGGAAAACTGACTTGCTGTTATCCTGTATGCACCCAAAAAACTGGGTGCTCTTGCTTCTAAGCAGACGATTGCTAGTTGAATGTGTAGTACAATTCAGCTTGCACATTCTGTGGCAGGACTGCCACAGCCAAAATATATATAAATGCCCATTCCACAAGGAAGGTGGGCTCATCTTGGGCGACTGCCCGAGGGGTCTCGGCTTTACAACTTTGCCGAGCTGCTACTTGGTCAGGGGCACACCCTGGCTGAGGAGGACCTGGAGTTCTCTCACTCGGTGCTGCAGAGTCATCCGCACTCTCCCGCCCGTTTGGGAGCTTTGGTATAATCCCCATGGTCCTGACGGAGTCCCCAGCATCCACTTAGGACGTCAGAGAAAATAAGATTTTACTTACCGATAAATCTATTTCTCGTAGTCCGTAGTGGATGCTGGGCGCCCATCCCAAGTGCGGATTGTCTGCAATACTTGTACATAGTTGTTGTTACAAAAAAATCGGGTTGTTATTGTTGTGAGCCGTCTGTTCAGAGGCTCCTACGTTTGTCATACTGTTAACTGGGTTCAGATCACAAGTTATACGGTGTGATTGGTGTGGCTGGTATGAGTCTTACCCGGGATTCAATATCCTTCCTTATTGTGTACGCTCGTCCGGGCACAGTATCCTAACTGAGGCTTGGAGGAGGGTCATAGGGGGAGGAGCCAGTACACACCACCTGATCCTAAAGCTTTAGTTTTGTGCCCTGTCTCCTGCGGAGCCGCTGATCCCCATGGTCCTGACGGAGTCCCCAGCATCCACTACGGACTACGAGAAATAGATTTATCGGTAAGTAAAATCTTATTTTCTCCCTCCCCTCATTCTCTCTCCCTTCCTCCATCTCTCTCCCCCCTCTCTGTTCCTCCCTCCCTTCCTCCATCTCTCTCCCCCCTCTCTCTCTTCCTCCATCTCTCTCTCCCCCCTCTCTCTATCCCTTCCTCCCTCTCTTTCCACCTCCCTCCCTCCCGCTCTCTCCACCTCCCTCTCTCTCTACCCCTCTCCCTCCCCTCATTCTCTCTCCCTCCCCTCATTCTCTCTGCCTTCCTCCATCTCTTTCCCTTCCTCCATCTTTCTCTCTCCCCTCTCTCTCTCTCCCTTCCTCCATCTCTCTCAACTCCCTGTCTCTATCCCTCCCTCTCGCCCTCTCTCTTCACCTCTCTCCCTCCCTTTATCCCTCTCTCTCCCCCATCCCTTCCTCCCACTTTCTCTCTACCCCTCTCCCTCACCTTGTTCTCTCCCTCCCTTCTTTCTCTCTCTCTCCCTCCCTTCCTCCATCTCTCTCACCCTTCCTCCATCTCTCTCAACCCCCTCTCTCTATCCCTCCCTCTCAACCTCCCTCCCTCCTCTCTCTCTCCCTCCCACGCTTTCTCCACCTCCCTCCCTCTCTACCCCTCTCCCTCCCTCCCACTCTCTCTCCACCTCCCTTCCTGTCTACCCCTCTCCCTCCCTCCCACTCTCTCTCCACCTCCCTCCCTCTCTACCCCTCTCCCTCCCTCCCACTCTCTCTCCAACTCCCTTCCTGTCTACCCCTCTCCCTCCCTCCCACTCTCTCTCCACCTCCCTTCCTGTCTACCCCTCTCCACCTCCCTCCCTCTCTACCCCTCTCCCTCCCTCCCACGCTTTCTCCACCTCCCTCCCTCTCTACCCCTCTCCCTCCCTCCCTCCCTCCCACACTCTCTCCACCTCCCTTCCTGTCTACCCCTCACCCTCCCTCCCACTCTCTCTCCCTCTCTTCCTCCCACTCTCTCTCCACCTCCCTCCCTACCCCTCTCCCTCCCTCCCACTCTCTCTCGCCACCTCCCTTCCTGTCTACCCCTCTCCCTCCCTCCCACTCTCTCTCCACCTCCCTCCCTTCCACTCTCCCTCCCTCCCACTCTCTCTCCACCTCCCTTCCTGTCTACCCCTCTCCCTCCCTCCCACTCTCTCTCCACCTCCCTCTCTACCCCTCTCCCTCCCTCCCACTCTCTCTCCACCTCCCTTCCTGTCTACCCCTCTCCCTCCCACTCTCTCTCCACCTCCCTCCCTACCCCTCTTCCTCCCTCCCACTCTTCCTCCCTCCCACTCTCTCTCCACCTCCCTTCCTGTCTACCCCTCTCCCTCCCACTCTCTCTCCACCTCCCTCTCTACCCCTCTCCCTCCCTCCCACTCTCTCTCCACCTCCCTTCCTGTCTACCCCTCTCCCTCCCACTCTGTCTCCACCTCCCTCCCTCTCTACCCACCTCCCTCCCTCCCACTCTCTCTCCACCTCCCTTCCTGTCTACCCCTCTCCCTCCCTCCCACTCTCTCCACCTCCCTCCCTCTCCACCCCTCTCCCTCCCTCCCACTCTCTCTCCACCTCCCTTCCTGTCTACCCCTCTCCCTCCTTCCCACTCTCCACCTCCCTCCCTCGCTAACCCTCTCCCTCCCTCCCACTCTCTCCACCTCCCTTCCTGTCTACCCCTTTCCCTCCCTCCCACTCTCTCTCCACCTCCCTCCCTCTCTACCCCTCTCCCTCCCTCCCACTCTCTCTCCACCTCCCTTCCTGTCTACCCCTCTCCCTCCCTCCCACTCTCTCTCCACCTCCCTCCCTCTCTACCCCTCTCCCTCCCTCCCACTCTCTCTCCACCTCCCTTCCTGTCTACCCCTCTCCCTCCCTCCCACTCTCTCTCCCTCTCTTCCTCCCACTCTCTCTCCACCTCCCTCCCTACCCCTCTCCCTCCCTCCCACTCTCTCTCCACCTCCCTCCCACTCTACCCCTCTCCCTCTCTCCCACTCTCTCTCCACCTCCCTCTCTACCCCTCTCCCTCCCACTCTCTCCACCTCCCTCCCTCTCTACCCCTCTCCCTCCCTCCCACTCTCTCTCCACCTCCCTTCCTGTCTACCCCTCTCCCTCCCTCCCACTCTCTCTCCACCTCCCTCCCTCTCTACCCCTCTCCCTCCCTCCCACTCTCTCTCCACCTCCCTCCCTCTCTACCCCTCTCCCTCCCTCCCACTCTCCACCTCCCTTCCTGTCTACCCCTCTCCCTCCCTCCCACTCTCTCTCCACCTCCGTCCCTCCCTTCCCCTCTCCCTCCCACTCTCTCCACCTCCCACCCTCTCTACCCCTCTCCCTCCCTCCCACTCTACCCCTCTCCCTCCCTCCCACTCTCTCTCCACCTCCCTCCCACTCTACCCCTCTCCCTCCCTCCCACTCTCTCTCCACCTCCCTCCCTCTCTACCCCTCTCCCTCCCTTCATTCTCTCGCGCACTTGTGTGACATCACTGATTATAGATGACATACAGCAGTTACTATGCGGCCTAGGATTGTGTGTTGCGGCGGATCTTTGTGACAATCTCACCTTTGTCATGTTTTTCAGATAAACACAGAGCTGGAGATTCCGCCCACACAGATCCTGCAGGTGAACTTCGTCCAGACCTGATGTTACGACGCTGAGGAGGAAGTAGTTCATTCCTAGCGGTCACAGTCTTGTCTCTTGGGCATTGCATAGAGCGTCCCCCTATTTCTTTACTCACCATTTCCTATCAGACACATCCAATAAAAGTGCTGAATAACTGTGACGTGTGTATATAGTGTCTGGTGTGCATGTATTAGAGGCCCGCTGGTCCCTGTGCAATAGTCCTGGCCGTGTCCCGTGTGGCAATGTAAGGACTGGAGGGTATACATGGAGGCACAATGGCATTTACCACACCGCCCTTATGTAATTACCTGCGAGGTGCAGGCTCTGCGGGAATTGCGGCGAGTATCGCCATATTTTTAAAGCGGCAATCATTTACCAGGCAAATACAACCTGGTTTTGTCTAAGTGATTGCCAGAATTCCAGCACAGTCTGCAGGCTATCACATATACCAGGGGGGTGTCAGAGAGACCATTGGTCATCGTCCAGTGATGCCTGAATGTGCAACAAACAGACTCCTCCCACTTATTCAGTTTGGTGTTTAGGGATGTGTTTATGCCCCGATTATATTGACATGTAGTTTGCATCCTTTATGTGTGTTGGTATGTGTGTGTGTGTGTGTGTGTGTGTGTGTGTGTGTGTGTGTGTGTGTTGCTTTCCTGTGGGTATTCCGGTTTCTTCCAATCGTGCTTTCAGGTAGTGAGTGTAATTGGTTTCTGAGTACATAGGTCTTGGTGTTTTGGCGGATCTGGTGGGAAAATAAGATTGTGAGTTCCCCTGCGTTGTGTGCAGTGTGGTGGAGAATGTTATGTTGTGTGCAGTGTGTATGTTATGAGTGCAGTGTGCATGTTATGTTGTGTGCAGTGTGTATGTTATGTGTGTAGTGTGTATGTTATGTTGTGTGCAGTATGTATGTTATGTTGTGTGTAGTGTGTATGTTATGTTGTGTGCTGTGTGTGTTATGTGTGCAGTGTGTGTTTTGTGTGCAGTGTGTATTATGTGTGCAGTGTGTATGTTATGTTGTGTGTAGTATGTATGTATGTTATGTTGTGTGCAGTGTGTATGTTATGTGTGCAGTGTGTATGTTATGTTGTGTGTAGTGTGTATGTTATGTTGTGTGCTGTGTGTGTTATATGTGCAGTGTGTGTTTTGTGTGCAATGTGTGTATTACGTGTGCAGTGTGTATGTTATGTTGTGTCCAGTGTTGACCCTGCTGTACTCAGGCTCTTATCTCTCGCACATGGAGGCAGTGTATCAGCAGTGTTTCCATAGACAGGACATTTCTTTGTCCTACCTAAGGTGATGGGGTCCCAGATGTCTTCCTATATACCGCACATTGGGGGTTATTCAGAGTTGTTAGCAAAATAAAAAATGCACACTAATAGGCAAAACCACGTGCACTGCATGGGGGGGTAGATATAACATGTGCAGAGAGAGTTAGATTTGGGTGGGTTACATTGTTTCTGTGCAGGGTAAATACTGGCTGCTTTATTCTTTTACTGCAATTTAGATTTCAGTTTGGACCTAGCCCACCCAAATCTAACTCTCTCTGCACATGTTACATCTACCGCCCCCTGCAGTGCACATGGTTTTGCCTATTAGTGTGCCTTTTTTTTTTTGCTAACAATAAGGCCCAATGTATCTGTACCATAGTAACCTGTGCGTCATGTGAATATGGCAGTGCTGCCACCGGGTATGTGCGGAGGAGGATCCCAGGGGCCGGAGCTCTGGCGGGGTCCTCAGAATGAAGGTCCAGTAGTAGTAGGAAAGCAGCAGGGCTGATGCTATGGAATGGTGTGAGGAAGGTTCCTACAGTATACAGAGCAGTCTGATACCATTCAGGGGTCTGCTGCATGGAGCAGGTGTTGAAGCATAGTCCAAGGGTCTGAGACACAGCACCGTACTCACTGTCTGCATGATGACTATGAGGACATTCTCAGACATTCTCTGGTGGACGTGATAAATGTCAGACTAATATACTGAGCCTGCTCCAAACTGCGTCAGTCCAGCCTCTAACCCTACATATATTGGATGGGCTCTAGTCATTTGTGTTTTGTATGTTTGTGCTGTCTGTGAATGAATAGACAATGACATTTGTTACGCGTACGCTCTTAGGGGCTCATTTATCAACGATAAAACTCGTGAATGATAAAACTTGTGGCGTATGATAAAGGTGCTCCAGCCAATCCGCTCCAATCTCTCATGTGTTCACGTCCCAACTGCCATGTGTTCACGTCCCAACTGCCATGTGTTCACGTCCCAACTGCCATGTGTTCACGTCCCAACTGCCATGTGTTCACGTCCCAACTGCCATGTGTTCACTTCCCAACTGCCATGTGTTCACTTCCCAACTGCCATGTGTTCTGCTGTTCACTTCCCAACTGCCATGTGTTCACGTCCCAACTGCCATGTGTTCTGCTCCCAACTGCCATGTGTTCACATCCCAACTGCCATGTGTTCACGTCCCAACTGCCATGTGTTCACGTCCCAACTGCCATGTGTTCACGTCCCAACTGCCATGTGTTCACGTCCCAACTGCCATGTGTTCACGTCCCAACTGCCATGTGTTCACGTCCCAACTGCCATGTGTTCACGTCCCAACTGCCATGTGTTCACTTCCCAACTGCCATGTGTTATGCTGTTCACTTCCCAACTGCCATGTGTTCACTTCCCAACTGCCATGTGTTCACTTCCCAACTGCCATGTGTTCTGCTGTTCACTTCCCAACTGCCATGTGTTCACTTCCCAACTGCCATGTGTTCTGCTCCCAACTGCCATGTGTTCTGCTCCCAACTGCCATGTGTTCTGCTCCCAACTGCATGTGTTCAGTTCCCAACTGCCATGTGTTCTGCTCCCAACTGCCTTGTGTTCAGCTTCCAATTGCATGTGTTCAGCTCCCAACTGCCATGTGTTCAGTTCCCAACTGTCATGTGCTCAGCTCCCAAGTGCCATGTGTTCAGCTCCCAACTGTCATATGTTCAGCTCCCACCTGCCATGTGTTCAGCTCCCAACTGCCATGTGTTCAGCTCCCAACTGTCATGTGTTCAGCTCCCAACTGCCATGTGTCCAGCTCCCAACTGCCATGTGTTCAGCTCCCAACTGCCATGTGTTCAGCTCCCAACTGCCATGTGTTCAGCTCCCAACTGCCATGTGTTCACCTCCCAACTGTCATGTGTTCAGCTCTCAACTGTCATGTGTCACTTCCCAACTGCCATGTGTTCTGCTCCCAAATGCCATGTGTTCTGCTCCCAACTGCCTTGTGTTCAGTTCCCAACTGCCATGTGTTCAGTTCCCAACTGCCATGTGTTCAGTTCCCAACTGCCATGTGTTCTGCTCCCAACTGCCATGTGTTCAGCTCCCAACTGTCATGTGTTCAGTTCCCAACTGCCACGTGTTCAGTTCCCAACTGCCACGTGTTCAGCTCCCAACTGCCACGTGTTCAGCTCCCAACTGCCCTGTGTTCAGCTCCCAATTGCCCTGTGTTCAGCTCCCAACTGCCATGTGTTTGAAGAATGACAGTTGGGAGCCGATTGGCTGAAGCACCATTTATCATACTCAACCAGTTTTATCAATCACAGCGAGTTTTATCACTCGTTTATAAATGAACCCCTTTGTTTCCTATAGTGACGCGTTTCACATTACTGTGCGCCTATGAGCAAGCTCATCTCTTTACCGCCTGCCATATTTTTGGTCTTTTCCACTACAGACCATGCCCCCCCTATGCTGGCATATCCCCCCCCCCCCCCCAATGCTGGCATATCCCCCTTCCCCGTCCCCTTTCCCCCAGCTAATTTCCCTAAAAATGACTCCATTAGACCCGCTCCATTTGCACTTTGTGAGGACTTTTAGAATGTAACAAGATTGTCAGGATAACTAAGGGAGATACAGGAATTCTGGAATGAGAGTACAAACAATAGCACCTCTCCCACATGGAAAGCGCTGCCGGCAGACTTACTAGCACCATAATAGCACCACAGTCCTATATTCATATTAATATTTACACATTCACTGGGATATAACAGATGTAAGAAGAGTTCCTTTATACCTGGCACAGCTCTGGGTATGGGGTACGGGCTGGATGTACGTAGCTGGATCCGTCCCTTGTGTAACATTATCCTTGTTGGATGTTACATAGAGTATTACACAATCACTGAATTATACACACAAATAATGTCACCAGCCACGTGTCTTGTTTTCAAACGTCCTTTTAATACAATGTCAATGAGTGAAACCATTTATAGAGTTAATACAAAACACAGGCTAGAAAAATAGTCTTATTTTACCATAATCTCTCCCTCAATAGTAAATCCCAATATTCTAGCAGGTAGCGTCATGTTGGTCCTTGTACAAGAACTGGACTATGTGATGTTCCAGTGGAAGCCACTCACCTGAGTGTTACCTTAGGCCGGGCCTAAGCGGAAGCATGTAAAGCGTGCGTTTCACCCATCCAGTGCTGTCCATTGTGACACCCAGCAGACTCATCCCGTGTATGAGCAAGGTAACCAACGATGGAACTACAAGTCCCAGCATGCCCTGGCAGCTAGAGACTACCTGATGCTGCTGTTCTCTAGTGGACTGGCTTATGATTAGTGTCTGACCACAGAATTGCCACCACCACAGTGTGTATAATAAGGGGGGCTATTTATCAACGTATGGAGAGAGATAAAGCAATAACCAATCGGCTCCTGACTGACATTTTTCAAGCACAGCCTGTGACATGGTAGGAGCTGATTGGCTGGTACCTTCTCCCCATACTTTGATGAAGATCTCTAGGTGCTCTCTCATGAAATCTAAGTTGTGATTTGGATGCTCAGTACTGTCCCAGAACTCCTGGTCTATACCAGCAACACTGATCCCTTATTATTAATGGTTCACTTCCTCACTGAGCCACCCAGGGGATACCTCTCATACTATGAAAACGGTTTGTCAAAGCCGCCGATGATCGGACCAATGGATTTAGGGTTACGCGCTGTGCTGATATTCACGCAGACAATTTTTTTCCTTGTGTGCGTCTTAGTCTGACCACGCACCCAGCCCGAGGACTTTGTACAGTAGCAGCATTTACATAAAGATGCAAACGTAACTGAGGCAAAAGACGCAGAGATGGCAGTGTCTGACTCAGGATCAGGCCCTTAAAGCGGCAACAGAAATAACTGATGAACCAGCTGTGACAAAACCGTGCAACAGTAAATCCCCCACAGGTGTAATATGTGAGATCTGGGACAGTTGTAGTCTCCGACTTTCCCTCTGGAATAATATTTATTTGCAGTTTAGGGCCAGAAGTTTAAGAGAATATTGATTCTGTCTTAAGGCGGCGCGTCAGATGCGGGAGGCAGCCAGTATTCAGGAGAATCCGGCGTGTGTGAGGCACTAGGTGCCTCATTACGATTTGTATGCACATGCAATGCAGCTGCGACTTTCTAGGCTGCAGAATTACTATAATCATCGCAGGTGAATCTCCTGCCCAGAATAAAGAGTACAGACTGCCACCGGAGCCATCGCAACGTCAGCAACTGTGTACATATACAAATGCCACACATACACAGCACTGACGCAGTAACGAGGAACATCGACTTCCCGAGTGGTTCTCCGGCCACACAGACTGGCTGCAACCATAGCGACATTACCGCCATGTCTCTACGTCCATAATCGCAGCTGGAGACAGAGACAATGGCCGCCACTCCCCTGTTACCTCCCACATGCGGTCCGTTCCTGTCAGTCGCAATTCATCCTTGCGAGCGCCATCGCACAACTACCGTGGCGCATGTGCAGAGCAAACGCGGTGCATGCGCAGTCTGTCGTTAATCGCTCAGTTGCGTGAACATCGCACTATATGTCAATCAGAATCAGGCCCCAGGAGCGTGTGATTTCCCTGTGGCAGATAGTGCCTCATGCCTCAGTGATGTGCCTCATACCTCAGCGATGTTCAGCCCACCATACAGTATCCTTGCCTGTACTGTTATGAGGTAACAGACACACTTTAAATCTGATATATTTTATTGGAGTATCTGACTGTAAAATATCTGTCTATTCAAAATGAAGCATTGTGGATCCCGTTATATAAAACGCGTTGTAATCGGGTCATTGTGTTAATTGCAGTCTGACGCACAATCGCTGCCAGATTTAGCTGGTTACTTTGCTTGCCGGATAAGCCGTCATTGTTCCCTGTTTTCTGAATTCTGTCCCTGCTTTTCCCGCCTTGTCCTCTGACCGTGGCTGAGCCTTTAGTTACGGCTATGTGCTGCTGCGTGCGTTACCTCACACACATCGTACATGACCAGACGCGTTTTGCTTGCACCAAATACTCTTATCCTGGGGGTAAAATGTCTCTCCTTAATGTACGTTTCATCTTCTGGGATTTATAAACCTCTGGTTGAGCACCCCGGGTAACGTATACAGCGACAGCGCCAGGAAGATCAGTAGCACGCAGGCCAGCAGCAGGCCGCAGACGTGCCACTTATAGTGCCTCCAAACCAGCACGCAGGCGATGCGCAAGGGGTTCAGCAGCCAGGCCAGACTTGTGTTGGGGCGACTGGGTTCATCGTTTTATTGTAACAAACAAGCAAAAAAAACAACATCAAAACACAAAAAAATAGACAAACAAAAGGAGAAAGAAAACAACAACAGAAAACAAATTATAATCCACGCCATACAATGTATAAATAAAATTCTTTACAACGTACACAACTCAAATTAGTGCAAAGAGGGGAAGTGATTCCCTATAACGTGAGAAAATGAGGAAAAATAAAACAAATATAATATTACTAAGGTGATGACAACAAAAATAAAACGTCACTAGTGATGTAATGATGAAGTCACACATCAAACGCAAACCGTGATGGACGGTCGTGTGGTCACCGGACTGTACACAGTGACTGATATTGAGCTTTTATCTCTGCTGAGCGTGTTATTAGGGTTAGTTTTATTGCCTTATCGGATCTCTTGTCTCATATATGAATGTGCTGTATAGAACTGGTTCGGGGATAATTGACGGTACCCTCTATCTTTAAATATTTCTGTAAGAATGATAATTGATATAACAAACCCTCATAGTGCATCCTGTACCCCAATTACAGGATCAAACAAAAATATTCATTTAGGGCAGTGGTTCACAAACTGGGTGTGCCACGTCATGGTGGTCCATTAACAAATCAAATCATTTATGGTCAATGAGATATGCAAAATCAGTGCCGGTGGCTGCCAAACAGAAACACAGCCCTGTCGCCCACCAGATGACTACACCTAAGGGAGGCAGGGAAGTACATTTCTCAATAAGGAACTTTTGCCCTGGGGGTGCCATGGAAAACGCTGATAGACGGGTGATTCAAGAAAGTTTGGAAAGTACTGATTTAGGCGGAGATGCTACAAACTTACTAAAGAGGAAAAGTGGAGCAACCAATCAGCTTCAAGCTATCATTTATCTAGTCCATTCTCTAAAATAACAGCCAGAATCTGATTGGTTGTTTGAGGAACATCCAATCTTGTCCTCCTTAGAAGGTCTGATACATCTCTACTAAGAGGCCTCCAAACATCTTCTCTTATTTCCCTGATTTATCCGGCAATACCCTCAACTGGAGATATGGAGGGAAAATTGTTGGTGACACCTTAGTAGTTATCGCCACCTACATCCCGCCGACGGGTGAGTGGGACGTGTTGACAATTTGCAATGGGCAAATTGGTGCACATGCGACATAGCCGTAAAACGGGCCAAGCTATGGCAAACGCTTCCCAAGAAGATCGCAGATAGCGTGATAATTCCTACAGAGCATCCATGTTATTACCTAGAACAGAGGAGGCAGATTGTGGCCGGGGGAAAGCCTCTCTGCTCAGTCTGTGCTCCCTACTGATCCCCTCTGTGCCACCTCTCAGAAAAAACTAAAATAATTCACACAAAATAAATGTTTCTCTTGGAACCCATCACAAAACCATAGAGTCTATGATGGAAAGGACAGACACTGTTTTCCGCGTCGGAGTCTATCTCCCGGTCGCCTCCTCATGCGCCTAGCAGCTTCTTGACCATGTAGCCCGGCATGCTGTAGAGGAAGAGGGCCACCATGGCCAGCAGAAGCAGTGCCAGGACAATCTTAATGATGAGCCACTTGTAGCGATTACAGATGAGATACTTGATGGACTTAAGCGGGTTGAGGAACCAGATGAAAGACGTGTCGGGCCGACTGTCCGAGGCAGCCACATGAGCAGTGGGAGGGAACGGGGGGGGGGGGGGGGGGAAACAAAAACAACAGGTGCAGTTTGTTAGTCGGGACGTATTACAGGAGGTTAGCTGCCTGAAATGGAAAATTAGTGGTGTTAGTAATAATACATTAGTAAGTGCAGGGGCCGGATGGCAATGGGGACCGGGGGGCGACTGCCCCATGGGCCACTCTGATCTTTCCTGAAAAAGGGGGAGATATATGAAAGCTTGAAGAAGGATAAAGTAGCAACCAATCAGCTCCTAACTGTCATACTTCAAACACAGCCTGTAACATGGCAGTTAGGAGCTGATTGGCTGGTACTTTGTCTCCAAGCTTTGATACATCTCTCTCAAGGCCTGACACTGAGAGAAACGTGGTGTCCTTAGGTGTCATAATAAGCGTATTACGCAATGCACCTCATTCACTGTATAAAGCACCTATAGGGCTAGTTATAGGGTCTCACTGTCCTACACCAGCAGATTATCTCATAAGGCCCAAGTAGAGGAAATGCAGGTTATGCTGCAAGATAACATGGCTCCATGTACTGGTCACCAACCTACAGTTGAAGCAGCCATTTTGTGAGCTACATTTCAGCCTATCGGTTCAGTAGGAACTTACAACATCTGAGACACGAGGAACACGGTGCCCCATGACTCAGTGATGTGCTTAGTTCCCAGTGAATCGAATTAATATGGGTTCAGACCACAAAATGGCTGCCTCCAGTGTTTCTAGGCAACTGGTTCACCTTGATGATAAAGGAAAATTACCAGCTAACCCAATATCACATTTTGGGGGAGATGTATCAAACCTCTGAGAAGGGTAACGTGGAGAAGTTACCCAAAGCAGCCATCATCTTCTAGCCGCCATTTATCCAGTACAGTCTATACAATGCTATGGGCGACTTCTCCCCTTTATCTCTCTCCAAGGCTTGGTGCATCTCTCCCAAAAATGTGATATTTTGATGCAGTGAATTGCAGATCGGTGATGAGGGTTTGATACATGTCCCCCTTTATGTCTTAATAAAATAAACTCTATACAGCGGTTAATCCACTGGAAGAACGGTCCTAAATATCTGCATCTTAAAGTGATCCTAAAAAGCTAAGGAGTAACTTAATTGCATGGTCTTACATCATTTATTATAAACTATTATATTGAGGCTGTTTAGTTATGGGGGGGGGGGGGGATCACATAAAAACATTAATGTAAGTTAATGCTGTATTGTAACTAAAGGAAGACAGTAGAACCATAGACCTAACTCATACAGACATGTTCCAGACTCATTAGTGTAAGATGTGGGTTCTGGCTGCTGCGGAGTAAGTGTGCCCCCCACTACGGTGCTCCTCGGATACGTGTGGCCTGTTATGCTGTGTCCTATCACATGGTGAGAGCAGCCTGGGAGCACCTACACATGGGGAGTCACCACGCACAGGAGCACCGGTGGCACAGCCAGGACAGGTGGTGGGTGTAAGAAGATGGCGCTCACAGAGACCACCGTGCGTACTGCTACAGATACCACAGGCCGTGTAACATGTATGAGTACATTACAAGTGTGGGTGACTGGCTCCAGTTGTAGCCTCCATCTTCCGTCATCTTATTCCCCCATCCCGCTGCCTCCAGCTACTAGTGCCAACACCTGGGCAATTTCTAAGTTTCGAAAATAAAGAAGTTGCTAAAACTAAAACCTATTTCCGATGGGAAGAGTGATGGAATGTAGACGGGTGCAGTGTGTGTGCTGTGACTGTAACGGAGCAGACAGCCTCAGTGTAAGGTGCATCTAATGGAGCAACAATACAGGGTGCACAGCTGTAAAGGATGTGAGTACACAGGTGTCCAATCCTCCGGGGATTCAGCTCCGGACCAGACTGCTGACACAATCCTACTGGAGACCTGGTCACAGATTCTACATCCTACTGAAGACCTGGGCGCAGATTCTACATCCTACTGGAGACATGGGCGCAGATTCTACATCCTACTGGAGACCTGGGCGCAGATTCTACATCCTACTGGAGACCTGGGCGCAGATTCTACATCCTACTGGAGACCTGGGCGCAGATTCGACATCCTACTGGAGACCTGGGCGCAGATTCTACATCCTACTGAAGACCTGGGCGCAGATTCGACATCCTACTGGAGACCTGGGCGCAGATTCGACATCCTACTGGAGACCTGGGCGCAGATTCTACATCCTACTGAAGACCTGGGCGCAGATTCTACATCCTACTGGAGACCTGGGCGCAGATTCTACATCCTACTGGAGACCTGGGCGCAGATTCTACATCCTACTGGAGACCTGGGCGCAGATTCTACATCCTACTGGAGACCTGGGCGCAGAGTCTACATCCTACTGGAGACCTGGGCGCAGATTCTACATCCTACTGGAGACCTGGGCGCAGATTCTGCATCCTACTGGAGACCTGGGCGCAGATTCTACATCCTACTGGAGACCTGGGTGCAGATTCTACATCCTACTGGAGACCTGGGCGCAGATTCTACATCCTACTGGAGACCTGGGCGCAGATTCAACATCCTACTGGAGACCTGGGTGCAGATTCTACATCCTACTGGAGACCTGGGCGCAGATTCAACATCCTACTGGAGACCTGGGTGCAGATTCTACATCCTACTGGAGACCTGGGTGCAGATTCTTCATCCTACTGCAGACCTGGGCGCAGATTCTACATCCTACTGGAGACATGGGTGCAGATTCTACATCCTACTGGAGACCTGGGCGCAGATTCTACATCCTACTGGAGACCTGGGCGCAGATTCTACATCCTACTGAAAACCTGGGCGCAGATTCTACATCCTACTGGAGACCTGGGCGCAGATTCTACATCCTACTGGAGACCTGGGTGCAGATTCTACATCCTACTGGAGACCTGGGCGCAGATTCTACATCCTACTGGAGACCTGGGCGCAGATTCTACATCCTACTGGAGACCTGGGCGCAGATTCTACATCCTACTGGAGACCTGGGCGCAGATTCTACATCCTACTGGAGACCTGGGCGCAGATTCTACATCCTACTGGAGACCTGGGCGCAGATTCTGCATCCTACTGGAGACCTGGGCGCAGATTCTGCATCCTACTGGAGACCTGGGTGCAGATTCTACATCCTACTGGAGACCTGGGCGCAGATTCTACATCCTACTGGAGACCTGGGCGCAGATTATACATCCTACTGGAGACCTGGGCGCAGATTATACATCCTATTGGAGACCTGGGCGCAGATTCTACATCCTACTGGAGACCTGGGCGCAGATTCTACATCCTACTAGAGACCTGGGCGCAGATTCTACATCCTACTGGAGACCTGGGCGCAGATTCTACATCCTACTGGAGACCTGGGCGCAGATTCTACATCCTACTGGAGACCTGGTCACAGATTCTACATCCTACTGGAGACCTGGTCACAGATTCTACATCCTACTGGAGACCTGGGCGCAGATTCTACAACCTACTGGAGACCTGGTCACAGATTCAACATCATTATGGAGACCTGGGCGCAGATTCTACATCCTACTGGAGACCTGGTCACAGATTCAACATCATTATGGAGACCTGGGCGCAGATTCTACATCCTACTGGAGACCTGGGCGCAGATTCTACATCCTACTGGAGACCTGGGCGCAGATTCTACATCCTACTGGAGACCTGGGCGCAGATTCTACATCCTACTGGAGACCTGGGCGCAGATTCTACATCCTACTGGAGACCTGGGTGCAGATTCTACATCCTACTGGAGACCTGGGCGCAGATTCTACATCCTACTGGAGACCTGGGCGCAGATTCTACATCCCACTGGAGACCTGGGCGCAGATTCTACATCCTACTGGAGACCTGGGCGCAGATTCTACATCCTACTGGAGACCTGGGCGCAGATTCTACATCCTACTGGAGACCTGGGCGCAGAGTCTATATCCTACTGGAGACCTGGTCACAGATTCTACATCCTACTGGAAACCTGGTCACAGATTCTACATCCTACTGGAGACCTGGTCACAGATTCTACATCCTACTGGAGACCTGGGCGCAGATTCTACAACCTACTGGAGACCTGGTCACAGATTCTACATCCTACTGGAGACCTGGTCACAGATTCAACATCATTATGGAGACCTGGGCGCAGATTCTACATCCTACTGGAGACCTGGTCACAGATGTTACATCCTACTGGAGACCTGGGCGCAGATTCTACATCCTACTGGAGACCTGGGTGCAGATTCTACATCCTCAATGTTGTTGCAGATCTACAATCTGCATCTGCTGAAAGGGTCAAGTCACCGTACCTTGGCCCTCATTCCGAGTTGATCGCTCGCTAGCTACTTTTAGCAGCCATGCAAACGCATAGTCGCCGCTCACGGGGGATTGTATTTTTGCTTTGTAGGAGTGCGAACGCCTGTGCAGCCGAGCGGTTACAAACACAATTTGTGCAGAACAAGACCAGCCCTGTAGTTACTTATTCTGTGCGATAATTGCTGCGATGAAGGTCCCGGAATTTACGTCAGATACCCGCCCAGCAAACGCCCGGCCACGCCTGCGTTTTTCCAAACACTCCCAGAAAATGGTCAGTTTACACCCAGAAATACTTCCTGTCAATCGTCGCTAGAACATGTACAAAACCGTGATGCTCTTTGTACCCGTATGCCGCGCGTGTGCATTGGCGTGCATACGTATGCGCAGATTAGCCCCGTTCTGCCATGATCGCTGCGCTGCGAAAATCCGTAGCGAGCGATCAACTCGGAATGACCCCCACAGTCTCTTCCAATCTCTGGCAGACTAAGTTGATATGTGAACTGTCCACCTCTGCTACATAGGGATTCATTAACCCTTTTCTTAGGGCCTTCCAAGCTGCTCTTACCATATGTTGGAACACACTGCAACAGCTTATGGAGTAGATATATTAAGCTTTGGAGAGAGATACAGTGAAGAAACTTCCAATCTAGCACAGGCTTTGAAATGACAGACGCTGATTGGTTACTTTGGGAAACTTCTTCATGTTCTCTATCCAAGGCTTGATACACCTCCCCTATGGGACGATGGCAAACACCAGTGAGTACCCAATTACTGCACATGTGCCCAAAATCCCAGAGGAGAACATAACAAGGACATATGAAGTAGTGTTCTGAACAGTAAATGTTATAACATGCCCTCTGTGTATTATACAGAAGGAAAGAGGCATCTGCAGGTTCCTGGTGACCTATTCTTGCACAAATATGTATGAAAGACCCAGTACACAATCCTGTGGAAATTTACCTGCTAGCGAAGATGTTGACTTAAATCATCCTCTACACCAGTGTTACCCAACCTCGGTCTTCAAGGCGCACTAGCAGTCCAGGTGTTAGTGATATCTAGGCTTCAGCACAGATGGCTTCATCAAAATAACTGAGGTGCTCAAGATTGTGGCTATCCTTAAAACCTGGACTGTTAGTGTAGCTTGAGGACCATGGCTGGAAACCACTGCTCTACACTGTCTGCTATAACTGTTGGCTTGTACATTGCTTGGCCTCACGGCTCGCATGTTGTGAGAGGTGCTAGTTTTATAGCAATGGAGGAAACCTCATTAGGAGAATGTTAGTGAGATAAAGCAAGGACAGTACCAGAGAAGCCCCTCATGCTCCCAGGATCTTCTTCACCAGATATCCAGGCATGGAGTAAAGGAATAGGCCCACCATAAGGAGGAGAAGGATGAGGATGAGTATTTTCAGAATCAGCCAGCGATACGTATGCCAGATGAAGTAGCGGATAGACTTCAGGGGGTTGAGAAACCAAAGGAAGCTGGTGTCTGGCCGGCTGGAGCAGAGGTGGTGGGGAGGAGGAAATTAGGACAGGAGAAAAACAGAATGTAGGAAAATAATGTGACATGATAATCAGCCATATTTATGAGACAGCGAGTGGACGTATGCCAGAGCTATAGGTCATGCATGTATAGAGAAACCTTGAGGCAATATTTATTATCATGGACCTACATATGTATACCGGCTAATGATGTTTCAGTGTGTGAAGAATCCACGGTGTTAGAAGCATGTGATCGGATAAAGTCAGACAATACTGCACTAATTTACTGTGTCCCTCTGCGGATGGGGACGGAAAAGAGAAGAAGCTCCCATAAAACTCCATAATTAGTGTCTGTGTCACCAATAAAAGGTCCAAAGTGTGGATCACATTGCTTATAATATCTACACCAAAGGCAATGACAACCAGTTGAATCACCCACCCAACAGACCACCAGTGGCAACCGTTCATCTAATGGTAAGTAGGACCAGCCTCCTAGTGGAACGCCCCCAGCTAAGGACCAGTCACGGGTGTATTACAGATGAAGATCTGAGCAAGACTGGGCAGAATGAAAGGCATGACCCCTTTTAGCATTACAGACTCACAGTTTAGCCAGGTACCAAGGCTTACAAGAATCTGACAGACCTACTTGTAGTCTTACCAAGGACATTTTACCTTGTTTAATCCTTTGAGTCTATTTCTGTACAATAATGGGGTTGTGCACTTTAGTCCATCCATTGTTGAACTAATTCTCAAACTTACTGTCCAGTCTCTGAACAGATGGCTGAATACTTTGTATATATGGATATATGTATGTATATATGTATTTTTGCAAATACATAGGGAGGTAGTGCGATCACAAATACATTTTTCTAGGTACACTTGCAGTTTTTGAAGTAACTCGGCAGGGAGGTTGTTCCAAACATTGTGGAGAACTAACCACAGATCTTCTGTGGACGTAGGCTTGCTCAAATCCTTCTGTATCTTCATGTAATCCCAGACAGACTCGATGTTGAGATCATGGTTCTTTGGGGGCCATAGCATCACTTCCAGGACTACTGTTTCTTCTTTACGTCTACGGTCCTCAATGTTTGCATGTTTCTTTGTGCTTCAGTGCTGAGAAATACTTATCCATCATGCAATACAATCAGGGAGGTATCTGACTGACTCTAAATTTACTCTGCAGCAGAACAACAACCCCAAACATACAGCCAATGTCATTAAGAACTATCTTCAGCATAAAGAAGAGCAAGGAGTCCTGGAAGTGATGATATGGCCGCCACAGAGCCCCGATCTCAACATCATCGCGTCTGTCTGCGATCACATGAACAGACAGAAGGATTTGAACAAGCCTACATCCACAGAAGATCTGTGGTTAGTTTTCCAAGATGTTTGGAACAACCTCTCTGCTGAGCTCCTTCAAAAACGTTGTGCAAGTGTACCTAGAAGAATCAATAATGTTTTGAAGGCAAAGGGTGGTCACACCAAATACTGATTTGATTTAGATTTCTCTTCTGATCACTCACTTTGCATTTTGTTAATTGACAAAAAATAAGAATTTACTCACCGGTAATTCTATTTCTCGTAGTCCGTAGTGGATGCTGGGAACTCCGTGAGGACCATGGGGAATAGACGGGCTCCGCAGGAGACTGGGCACTCTAAAAGAAAGATTAGGTACTATCTGGTGTGCACTGGCTCCTCCCTCTATGCCCCTCCTCCAGACCTCAGTTAAGGAAACTGTGCCCGGAAGAGCTGACACAACAAGGAAAGGATTTGGAATCCAGGGTAAGACTCATACCAGCCACACCAATCACACTGTACAACTTGTGATAACCATACCCAGTTAACAGTATGAACAACAACTGAGCCTCAGTAACAGATGGCTCATAACAATAACCCTTTAGTTAAGCAATAACTATATACATGTATTGCAGAGAGTCCGCACTTGGGACGGGCGCCCAGCATCCACTACGGACTACGAGAAATAGAATTACCGGTGAGTAAATTCTTATTTTCTCTGACGTCCTAGTGGATGCTGGGAACTCCGTAAGGACCATGGGGATTATACCAAAGCTCCCAAACGGGCGGGAGAGTGCGGATGACTCTGCAGCACCGAATGAGCAAAGGCAAGGTCCTCCTCAGCCAGGGTATCAAACTTGTAGAACTTAGCAAATGTGTTTGAACCCGACCAAGTAGCAGCTCGGCAAAGCTGTAAAGCCGAGACCCCTCGGGCAGCCGCCCAAGAAGAGCCCACCTTCCTTGTGGAATGGGCTTTTACTGATTTAGGATGCGGTAACCCTGCCGCAGAATGAGCTTGCTGAATCGTGTTACAGATCCAGCGCGCAATAGTTTGCTTTGAAGCCGGAGCACCCAGTTTGTTGGGTGCATGCAGGATAAACAGCGAGTCAGTTTTCCTGACTCCAGCCGTCCTGGCTACATAGATTTTCAAAGCCCTGACTACGTCCAGCAACTTGGAAGCCTCCAAGTCCCGAGTAGCCGCAGGCACCACAATAGGTTGGTTCAAATGAAACGCTGATACCACCTTTGGGAGAAATTGGGGACGAGTCCTCAATTCTGCCCTGTCCATATGGAAGATCAGATACGGGCTTTTACATGACAAAGCCGCCAATTCTGACACACGCCTAGCTGAAGCCAAGGCCAACAGCATGACCACCTTCCACGTGAGATACTTTAGCTTAACAAACGTCTGAACCTCAGGCAGTGAAGCCAGTTCTTTTTGAAAGAAAATAGATAGGGCCGAAATCTGGACCTTTATGGATCCTAATTTTAGGCCCATAGTCACTCCTGACTGTAGGAAGTGCAGGAATCGACCCAGCTGGAATTCCTCTGTAGGGGCCTTCCTGGCCTCACACCAAGCAACATATTTTCGCCATATACGGTGATAATGCTTTGCTGTCACGTCTTTCCTAGCCTTTATCAGCGTAGGAATAACTTCATCCGGAATGCCCTTTTCTGCTAGGATCCGGCGTTCAACCGCCATGCCGTCAAACGCAGCCGCGGTAAGTCTTGGAACAGACAGGGCCCCTGCTGTAACAGGTCCTGTCTGAGAGGCAGAGGCCATGGGTCCTCTGAGATCATTTCTTGTAGTTCTGGGTACCAAGTTTTTCTTGGCCAATCCGGAACGATGAGTATAGTTCTTACTCCTCTCTTTCTTACTATCCTCAGTACCTTGGGTATGAGAGGAAGAGGAGGGAACACATAAACCGACTGGTACACCAACGGTGTCACTAGTGCGTCCACAGCTATCGCCTGAGGGTCCCGTGACCTGGCGCAATATTTTTTTAGCTTTTTGTTGAGGCGGGACGCCATCATGTCCACCTGTGGCAGTTCCCGACGATTTACAATCTGTGTGAAGACTTCTTGATGAAGTCCCCACTCTCCCGGGTGGAGGTCGTGCCTGCTGAGGAAGTCTGCTTCCCAGTTGTCCACTCCCGGAATGAACACTGCTGACAGTGCTATCACGTGATTCTCCGCCCATCGAAGAATCCTTGTGGTTTCTGCCATTGCCATCCTGCTTCTTGTGCCGCCCTGGCGGTTTACATGGGCGACCGCCGTGATGTTGTCTGACTGAATCAGTACAGATTGGTTCTGAAGCAGGGGCTCTGCTTGACTCAGGGCGTTGTAGATGGCCCTTAGTTCCAATATATTTATGTGTAGAGAAGTCTCCAGACTTGACCACTGTCCTTGGAAGTTTCTTCCCTGAGTGACTGCCCCCCATCCTCGGAGGCTTGCATCCGTGGTCACCAGGATCCAGTCCTGTATGCCGAACCTGCGTCCCTCGAGAAGATGAGCACTCTGCAGCCACCACAGAAGAGACACCCTGGCCCTTGGGGACAGGGTGATCAACCGATGCATCTGAAGATGCGATCCGGACCATTTGTCCAACAGATCCTACTGAAAAATCCTTGCATGGAACCTGCCGAAGGGAATTGCTTCGTAAGAAGCCACCATCTTTCGCGTGCAGTGATGCACCGACACCTGTTTTGGTTTCAGGAGGTCCCTGACCAGAGATGACAATTCCTGGGCCTTCTCCACCGGGAGAAACACCTTCTTCTGTTCTGTGTCCAGAATCATTCCCAGGAAAAGCAAACGCGTCATAGGGATCAGCTGCGACTTTGGGATATTCAGAATCCAGCCGTGCTGTTGCAACACTTCCTGAGAGAGTGCTACGCTGACCAACAACTGCTCTTTGGACCTCGCCTTTATGAGGAGATCGTCCAAGTACGGGATAATTATAACTCCCTTTCTTCGAAGGAGTATCATCATTTCAGCCATTACCTTGGTAAATATTCTCGGAGCCGTGGAGAGACCAAACGGCAACGTCTGGAATTGGTAATGACAGTTCTGTACCACAAACCTGAGGTACTCCTGGTGAGGTGGGAAAATGGGGACATGCAAGTAAGCATCCTTGATGTCCAGCGACACCATAAAATCCCCCTCTTCCAGGCTTGCAATAACCGCCCTGAGCGATTCCATTTTGAACTTGAACTTCTTTATATAAGTGTTCAAGGATTTTAAATTCAGGATGGGTCTCACCGAACCGTCCGGTTTCGGTACCACAAACATTGTGGAATAGTAACCCCTGCCCTGTTGAAGGAGGGGGACCTTGATTATCACCTGCTGGAGGTACAGCTTGTGAATTGCCGCCAGTACTACCTCTCTTTCCCTGGGAGCAGCTGGCAAGGCTGATTTGAGGTAACGGCGAGGGGGAGTCGCCTCGAGCTCCAGCTTGTATCCCTGAGATACAATTTGTACAGCCCATAGATCCACTTGTGAGCGAACCCACTGGTTGCTGAAGTTTCGGAGACGCTCCCCCACCGCACCTGGCTCCGCCTGTGGAGCCCCAACGTCATGCGGTGGACTTAGTGGAAGCAGGGGAAGATTTTTGTTCCTGGGAACTGGCTGCCTGGTGCAGCTTCTTTCCTCTACCCTTGCCTCTGGCCAGAAAGGATGCTCCTCTGACCCGCTTGCCTTTCTGAGGCCGAAAGGACTGCATTTGATAATACGGTGCTTTCTTAGGCTGTGAGGGAACCTGAGGCAAAAAAGTCGACTTCCCAGCAGTTGCTGTGGATACGAGGTCCGAGAGACCGTCCCCAAATAGTTCCTCACCTTTATAAGGCAAAACCTCCATGTGTTTCTTAGAATCAGCATCACCTGTCCACTGCCGAGTCCATAATACTCTCCTGGCAGAAATGGACATTGCATTAATTCTAGATGCCACCAGGCAAATGTCCCTCTGTGCATCCCGCATATATAAGACGACGTCTTTTATATGTTCGATGGTTAGCAAAATAGTATCCCTGTCGAGGGAATCAATGTTGTCTGACAGGGTATCAGTCCATGCTGCTGCAGCACTACACATCCAGGCTGAAGCAATAGCAGGTCTCAGTAGAGTACCAGAGTGTGTATACACAGACTTCAGGATAGCTTCCTGCTTTCTATCCGCAGGATCCTTTAGGGCGGCCGTATCCTGAGACGGCAGTGCCACCCTTTTAGATAAGCGTGTTAGCGCCTTGTCCACCCTCGGGGATGTTACCCAACGTAACCTATCCGTTGGCGGGAAAGGGTACGCCGTCAGTAACCTCTTAGAAATCACTAGTTTCTTATCAGGGGAACACCACGCTTCTTCACACAAATCATTTAATTCATCAGATGGGGGGAAAAGTCACTGGCTGCTTTTTCTCCCCAAACATAATACCCCTCTTGGTGGTAACCGGGTTAATATCAGAAATGTGCAATACATCTTTCATTGTAGTAATCATGCATCGGATGGCTTTTGTAGACTGTACATTTGTCTCATCCTCATCTACACTGGAGTCAGACTCCGTGTCGACATCTGTGTCTACCATCAGAGCTAGCGGGCGTTTATGAGCCCCTGACGGCTTCTGAGTCGCCTGGGCAGGCGCGGGCTGAGTCCCCGGCTGTCCCAAGGCTGCTGCGTCATCAAACCTTTTATGTAAGGAGTTGACACTGTCGGTTAAGACCTTCCACATATCCATCCAGTCAGGTGTCGGCCCCGTCGGGGGCGACACCACATGTATCTGCCCCTGCTCCGCCTCCACGTAACCCTCCTCATCAAACATGTCGACACAGCCGTACCGACACACCGCACACACACAGGGAATGCTCAGACTGAGGACAGGACCCAACAAAGGACTTTGGGGAGACAGAGAGAGAGTATGCCAGCACACACCACAGCGCTATATAACACAGGGATTTACACTGCTAATAAGTGATTTTCCCAATAGCTGCTTGTTTTAATCGATTTGCGCCTAAATTTATGTGCCCCCCCCTCTCTTTTTAACCCGTCTTGTACCTGGATATTGCAGGGGAGAGCCTGGGAAGCGTGCTTCCAGCGGAGCTGTGAAGGGAAATTGGCGCTGGTGTGCTGAGGAAGAAGGCCCCGCCCCCTCAGCGGCGGGCTTCTGTCCCGCGTTTTTTGTAACTTAATGGCAGGGTTTTTTACACATATACAGTTAACTGACTGTATTATGTGTATTCTTTTGCCAAAAGGTAATATAATTGCTGCCCAGGGCGCCCCCCCCCCCCCCCCAGCGCCCTGCACCCTACAGTGACCGGAGTGTGTGGTGTGCTGTGGGAGCAATGGCGCACAGCTGCAGTGCTGTGCGCTACCTTAATGAAGACAGGAGTCTTCTGCCGCCGATTTCATCTGTTCTTCTGTCTTCTGGCTCTGCAAGGGGGACGGCGGCGCGGCTCCGGGAACGGACGATCGAGGTCAGGCCCTGTGTTCGAACCCTCTGGAGCTAATGGTGTCCAGTAGCCTAAGAAGCACAAGCTAGCTGCAAGCAGGTAGGTTTGCTTCTCTCCCCTCAGTCCCACGTAGCAGTGAGTCTGTTGCCAGCAGATCTCACTGAAAATAAAAAACCTAACAAATACTTTCTTTCTAGCAAGCTCAGGAGAGCCCACTAGGAGCACCCAGCTCTGGCCGGGCACAGATTCTAACTGAGGTCTGGAGGAGGGGCATAGAGGGAGGAGCCAGTGCACACCAGATAGTACCTAATCTTTCTTTTAGAGTGCCCAGTCTCCTGCGGAGCCCGTCTATTCCCCATGGTCCTAACGGAGTTCCCAGCATCCACTAGGACGTCAGAGAAATAAACTATTGTGGCAGGAGAGGTACTTTGCCACCTGTAAGCTACACACAGGGTCCTGGGGGTAGGTGGGAAGTGTGAATGGACCGGGTTCCCATCCATTGGGCCCAGACCAGGTCTTATAGGCTTCTTAGCCCAAGAAGCTGCTTCATCAGCCAGCACCTGGGTGCTGGATTTAAAGCAGAGTCTCTCCCATGAGTCAGGACTCCTGAAGGCAGTTAGTGTCCAGGTAATAGGCCTGCTAGGGACAGTGGGATCGGGTAGACTGGGGCACTAGTGTCAGGATGCCGGGACCTGAAGGGTTCCTTATTAAGTAATAGGGAGTGAGGCAAGGTCTAACCTCCCTGGTAGTTTATACTAAAGACAGTGATCTTTGTTTTATGTGTATCTTTGTTTTTGAGCTACCTGAATAACAGGTATTTGTTGTTTTTGCACAAGCCTGGAGTCGGTCGCTGGTGGAATTTTTGTAGCAAATCACATTCTAGCAAGACTCCTGTTATACTATTAACACTTCTATTTTTGAAAGTAGTCTTACTTTGCTTTTCGAAAACAGCCTAAAACTTTTGCACAGTACTGTATATATAGCACTTGTTATCACTTTCACCTCTGTTGGAGAAACTGTAAGCAACTAGGATGTGGTTTCTACTTATCACTAGGTGCATGGTCACCTACTCCTGGTTGGGTAATTGGTGTACTCGGCAGGATTCCTCTGCCTTCACTGCAGATATTGTTGGGAAGGTGATGCGCATTTTGGACCTTCATTGAGCAAGAGATGGGACTTGTGCCATTGTTGACCAATCCTGTGCCATGAACACCTGAGAATTCATGTCAGCCTGGCTTTTGCATGTCTCCAGGAAATGGTACAATGCCATGGCATATGTCAACAGCTCCGTTATCTATCCCATTCTTCCTCTCAAGAGCAGCAGAATGATTGTATCTCATCCTTCCAACCAAACAGTATTCCAACATCTTCTCTTTAATTCAGGAATATTACAGCAAACTGTGTAACTGTTATATAACAATTTATTTAAACTCAAAGAAATCAGCCATTGTGCCAGAGTTATCTGCTGGTTTAATACATTGGTGAACAGCCTTTGGCTGTATATTACAATTACGTGGGACTATTGCACCCAATTCAGGTTCTCCGCTCACCACATTATGACATCACAGTACTAGAGCGGCATATAGAGCCAAACCAGCGTAGTAACAGATGACTGGGCGGGTGGCCACCTACCTGGTTGTATCTAGGGAGGGCCTCACCAGTGTTGGGTGGCAGCTGATCCCCCAAGGTTAAAATGGCTCGCTAACCTGGGTGGTGGTGCCCCTTCTCGACTGACTCCCCTGGCGAGCGCCATCCTGGCCAACCTGCAGCTATAGCCCTGCCTGTATGTGACTGGTCTCTTCCATTTAAAGGACAATGAACCCTAAAAGTCATATAGACCGAGCTAGATCTAGGACTGAGAACTACGGGCGGCCACAGAACCAGGATAATTTACATGTGACACGTTGAGCTTATGCTTGGGGTGGAGGTCCGTAGGTTACCATGATGTGTATGCCTACAGCCTTTATGGAAAACCGGACCTGTGTATATATGACACATGCATGAAATGTACTGTTCAGTGTTACCCTGACATCCACTGCAGCTCAGATGAAGAGAGAGATGTGATGGAGTATTTCCTCCTCCTCCAGCCTTAGCAGATAATACCGGCCCACGCAGTCTATCACTAAAATGACTTCGCCCCCTTACATTCCGGGTTTATCCAGGGATAGCCATGCCGGGACACAGAGGGCTAGATCTCTGAGGTGCAGCACTAATTACAGGTGGGTAACCTGTGCATTCTGCCAGTGGAGGATTTACCACAAAGCGTCTGCTCAGGGCCCTGCCGGTCCCAGGGGCATTTCCAGCGGACCACGAACTTCACCAAAATTGCTGAGAGCTGGGCTGGCTGAATACTCTCCCAGCAGGCTGTCAGTGATTAGGCGGCTGTTGGGCGCCGGCTCCAGCGCATGCCTGCGTCTCCAGTCCTGCAGTACTGTGCATGTGACCAGACATGACACACGTGTGTATGATGCCAGAAGCTTAGAGAGAGGAGGTCTTCCAATGTACTTTATTACAGGATTATTTTAATTATACATAACATCCATACACTGATTGGCATACCTCCCAACATCCGGACCTGTAAAAAGGCACTCCCGAAAAAGGGGCATGGCATATGAAAAGGGGCGTTGCTTTGTGAGAATGCTGCAATCGCGAATCACGCCCCCATTTTGGGGCACATCTAGCGCTCTGTGAGCTGCTGGCATGCCCCCATTCCTGCTGTCACCTGTGAATAAACGCTGTGTACATGCGCACAGCGTCTATTCACCACTAATCTGCTAGGCAGGGCAGAGAGTGACAGGAGCCTCCCAACTGCCCCCTCCAACGCAGGACACTGCGGCCCACAGGTGAGACAGCGGGACAGTCCCAAAAAACCTGCTTTAATCGGGACAGTTGGGACATGCTGACTGGTGAATAGGAGATGCCTGCTGATATACTGATATACAGTATAATCTATACAGTCACAGTGACTGAGGGGTGTAATAATGGATATTATAAAGGACGGGGGCGTTTCTGATTTCCGCTGAAAATGTCCGAGTGCTGGGCTGGCTGAACACTCCTGGCTGGCGGTCAGCGGCATACACCTGGCTGTGCGCAGTGCCTACAGTGTGATTTTAAGGGCAGCATGAACGGTGTAATGATTAGCACAACTGCCACCCCGCACTCAGATCATGGGTTCAATTCCCATGATGACCCTAAGTGTGGAGTTTGTATATTCTCCCCATACTTGTGTGAGTTTCCTCCGGGTACTCCGGTTTCCTCCCACAATCCAATAATATACTGGTAGACTAATTGGCTCCCAACAAAATTACCCTAGTGTGAGTGTGTGTGTGTGTGTGTGTGTGTGTGTGTGTGTGTGTGTGTGTGTACATGTGGTAGGGAATATAGATTATAAGCTCCACTGGGGCAGGGACTGATGTGAATGAACAATTATTCTCTGTAAAGCGCTGCGTAATATGTGTGCACTATATAAATAACTGGTAATAATAAATATACTAGTACAACTACCATCCACCTGCTATAATCGGGGGGGGGGGCAGATTGGGGAGCATAGACAATGTTGGGGGGCAGAATAATGAGTGAGGACCTGTCTGCTACAATCGGTATGGGGCACGTGTAGGATTGTTTGAGGATGAGGTCTTAATCCACCTCTGCATTCTGCGAGAGTAATAGAGGGGTCAGTCTGGGCGGCACCATGATAGGGATCTAGGGGCCAATTCAGAGTTGATTGTAGATGTGCTTAAGAAAAGCACATCTACGATCAATTGCTCTGACATGGGGGGGTGTCCAGCAAAGGGCAAGTCCGATCCGTATGCCGATCCAGCTCCCCCCCCCCCCAGACATGCTAGAGCATCACACGGCGGCGATGCTTTCACATGTTTAGAGTAGCTCTATGCCTGCACAGCCTAGCTGCAAAGGCAGTCGGCCACGTGTCATGTTTTGGGTCGCAGCGGCTGTGTGCGACGTTACGCTGCCACAGCGGCCCACCACGCAAACGATCCGGACAATCCTTGCCGGACCATGCCCCCCTCCCCCAACACCGCCACAACACCCCTGCGACCGCCTCTGGCTGTCAATCAGGCAGAGGCGATCGCACAAGTGAGATGCAATGCGCACACTTCACTGGGCTTCAGCCTGCAACCGCTGCAGGTCGGATTTGACCCCTTAATTCCACCAAATCAACATGCAAAATTACTGCCCCCTAATGCACAGTGGCCCTCATTCCGAGTTGATCGCTAGCTGCTTTCGTTCGCAGCGCAGTGATTAGATGGAAAAGCGGAAATTCTGCGCATGCGTACGGTGCGCACTGCGCACGCCCGTAGTACTTTCATAAAAGCCGATGCAGTTAAGGTCTAGCAACGCTTTTCAGTCGCACTGCTGGCCGCAGAGTGATTGACAGTTAGTGGGTGTTTCTGGGTGGTAAGTGGCCGTTTTCGGGGAGTGTGTGTAAAAACGCAGGCATGTCGGATACAAACGCAGGCGTGCCTGGGGAAACGTGGCTGGACGAACGCAGGGCGTGTTTGTGATGTCAAAACAGGAACTAAACAGTCTGAATGGGTGGTCTTCAGTATGCCGGCTGTCGGGATCCCGGCGCACAGTATACCGGCGTCGGAATCCCGACAGCCGGCATACCGACACTTATTCTCCCTTGTGGGGGTCCACGATCCCCCTGGAGGGAGAATAAAATAGCGTGGCGCGCGTAGCGCGCCACCTTGCCCGCAGCGTAGCGCGCCACGTGCCCGCAGCGTGGCCAGCACAGCGAGCCCGCAAGGGGCTCATTTGTGCTCACAACACTGTTGGTATGCCGGCGGTCGGGCTCCCGGCGACCAGCATACCGGCGCCGGGAGCCCGACCGCCGGCATACCATACTACACCCGTCTGAAGTGATCGCAAGCTAGGAGTAGGTCTGCAGCTGCTCAGAAACTGCACAATCTTTTTTTGTAGCAGTTCAGCGATCCTTTCGGTCGCACTTCTGCTAAGCTAAGATACACTCCCAGAGGGCGGCGGCTTAGCGTTTGCACAGCTGCTAAAAGCTGCTAGCGAGCGAACAACTCGGAATGAGGTCCAATATTCCACAGATGGGTTGACCCGTCTCCGGCCACACCACACGTCCTGGGAAATCAGGGAGGAATATGCTCCCTGTATATTTCTTTAATATGGAGCTCTTACCGTAATGTGGAGGTCTTACTGTGCGGAAGCAAGATCTGCATCCAGCTCTGAATAGCCCCCTTAGGCCTTAATTCACTAAGGATTGTAAATGCAAAGCTATCCACAGCTGCTTTGTAATTGCAGTCCTTAGCAATGCAAATGCAGGAGGAGGTGACAGCACCTCAAACATCTGGGAAATGCAGGAGGAAGTGACAGCACCTCAAACACGGGGAAAATGCAGGAGGAAGTGACAGCACCTCAAACATCGGGGAAATGCAGGAGGAAGTGACAGCACCTCAAACATCGGGGAAATGCAGGAGGAGGTGACAGCACCTCAAACATCGGAGAAATGCAGGAGGAAGTGACAGCACCTCAAACATCGGGGAAATGCAGGAGGAAGTGAAAGTACCTCAAACATCAGGGAAATGCAGGAGGAGGTGACAGCACCTCAAACATCGGGGAAATGCAGGAGGAAGTGACAGCACCTCAAACATTGGGGAAATTCAGGAGGAAGTGAAAGTACCTCAAACATCGGGGAAATGCAGGAGGAAGTGAAAGTACCTCAAACATCGGGGAAATGCAGGAGGAGGTGACAGCACCTCAAACATCGGGGAAATGCAGGTGGAAGTGACAGCACCTTAAACATCGGGGAAATGCTGGAGGAAGTGACAGCACCTCAAACATTGGGGAAATGCAGGAGGAAGTGACAGCACCTCAAACATCGGGGAAATGGTGGAGGAAGTGACAGCACCTCAAACATTGGGGAAATGCAGTAAGGATTGCATCATCGATCCTTACTGGATTAGCCACAGAGTGCATAATGCACCGTGTAACCACGCCATACACAGGTGCGGTATGAAGTTGAGGTAACTGTCCACCCACATCACTCATGTTTATATTGACTGCACTAATACATTTACTGGTCAGCTCACCAGGTCTCAGGTATTACATATAGTGGCACAGGAGTTCTATACAGCACCGGCCACAGGTATTACATACAGTGCCACGGGCGTTCCATACAGCACCAGCCACAGGCGTTCTATACAGCAACGGCCACAGGTATTACATACAGTGCCACGGGCGTTCCATACAGCACCGGACACAGGCGTTCTATATAGCACCAGCCACAGGCGTTCTCTACAGCACCAGCCACAGGTGTTCTATACAGCACCAGCCACAGGCGTTCTATACAGCACCAGCCACAGGTGTTCTATACAGCACCAGCCACAGGCGTTCTATACAGCACCAGTCACAGGTATTATATATAGTGCCAGTCACAAGTATTATACATAGCACTGCTTACAGACAGGTATTCTATACAGCCCCAGTCACCAGTATTATATATAGCATTGGTCACAGGTATTATATAGAGTACCGGTCACAGGTATTATACAAAGCACTGCTTACAGACAGGTATTATATGCAGCACCAGGTAGAGGTATTGTATACAGCACCAGTGAAAATATACAGTACTTATATTGCTGGTTACTGGGTGTCACTGAGACATGTGACCAATCGTAGAGCAGATTCTTCTAGGAGCACATCAGAAGATGTAACAGCCATTACCATGACTATCCTGCAGGGGGCACCACTGCTGAACATAACCTAAGGAATTACCATGTGCCATGTGCCAATTGCTGCTGGTTGCCCTCTGGCTGAGAGAGGCCCGGGCTCCCCTGCCTGGCACCATCTGCTCTCTGTGCTGAGATGTGATGGGCAATCTCAGGACAGCACCTGGAAGTTTACAATGACCAGCAGTCTTATGGGAAGTGATTGGCCTTATAATAACCTCACTTACTTTGGTTTCTCCAGAGGATCTGGCTCATTACGGCCGAGCCCGGCAGGACATTTCTCTGCTTCCTCTGCAGACAGCAGATGGAGTTCTGCTTCCACTTTACCCTGATCAGAGACAGAACGTTGTGTTATTCTATCTACAGAACTTACCCACCCATCTATTCCCTTCACACCCATCCACCCAGTCACATAGGTCCCAGACATTGGGGAACATAAAGCCACCTGGCAAGGAAAACATTCTTACCGTGAGTTCTAGCTCATCATTCTCATTCCGGGCCACAAACGGCCACCATCCTTTCACCCTCTTCTGCTTGAAGATAGAGACCATTGGCAAATCAACTTCTGGGGCCACCATGTCTATAGAACACTGCTTCGCCGTCTTTGCTCCCCGAGGGAAACGGTTCAAGTCCAATTCAATTGCACCTGATGGTGAAAAGGCGAAAAAAATTAGAGACTTACTTCCACCTTACATATACATATCTCCTTACTACAGTGGTGAAACTTGCACCAGAGATTGCTAGCCTAAGGGTGTTACGTGGACTATGGTGTTCTAAGGGCTACCAGGTGGTTCTTGGTGACGTTCGCGCAATAACCCTTGCCCAGCAGTCTTTTAGCCTCCTGCGATGCTAGGCTTCACCTTCACCTTTAGCCTTTCCAGGGAAAATTAGGTCCACCCCGTACTCAGATGCCCCCAGGTCTTATGTAAGGACAAGGTGACTATTGGAGGCTGGGCAAGAGTAAATGCAGTACGTTGAGACATTCACTGAACACAACCTAGATAACGCTGTTCAATGCACAGACAGAGATAATAAACAAATGCACGTGAGTGCAACAATGCACAGGTTGGAATAATAACACAAACTGTATGTAAATGCAACAATGCACAGGGTGGGATAGAACACTGACTGTATGTAAATGCAGCAATGCATAGGGTGGTATAGAACACTGACTGCATGTAAATGCAACAACGCACAGGTTGATATAAGCAACCAAACCATATATAAATGCACTATGCACAAGGTGGTAACAATAATGAAAGAAGTGCGAAAGGCAAGAGCCTGTGTGGAAGTTCCACACAAAACCTGAATTCTAGGCCAGCTGGATCCAACCAGGAAAACAATCTAGACAGGGTATCTGAATCTTAGGAGTTCACAGGGCTGACAGGTTCTCACATGTAGCAGGAACTATAACCAGTGATTAGGGAGTAAACTGGAAGTGAATATAAATGCCCAAGATCTAATCAGGGAGCTACAGTAATTACAAAACGAGTGCAGCTGCCCTGCTGCACGTAACTATGTTGCTAGGCACTGGGCGGGGGCCAGGAGACACTGCGGAGACACTAGCAACAGGCGGACACCGGGCGGGGACCAGCGAGAGATGCGGCATCCCGGCTCCCAGGCAATGGCCGGGACGCACGTCCCCCGCTGCTGGTAACAAAGGGTGAGTGCCCGTTTCTCATTAAACTTCTAAAATATCTATATGTAGTATATATCATGTTAACAGAGTATTTATCCTCTATGCGGTAGGGTTTGTTTCTTCTACAAATATTTAGCAACACATGAATCATTGAACTTGGCTCATTTTAAGACTTTAAGACATGAGAATACTGTTGTTCTCTTAGACATGGGAGCACTCTTATTCTCTAAGACATGGGAGTACTCTTATTCTCTAAGACATGGGAGTACTCTTATTCTCTAAGACATGGGAGCACTCTTATTCTCTAAGACATGGGAGCACTCTTATTCTCTAAGACATGGGAGCACTCTTATTCTCTAAGACATGGGAGTACTCTTATTCTCTAAGACATGGGAGCACTCTTATTCTCTAAGACATGGGAGCACTCTTATTCTCTAAGACATGGGAGCACTCTTATTCTCTAAGACATGGGAGCACTCTTATTCTCTAAGACATGGGAGCACTCTTGTTCTCTAAGACATGGGAGTACTCTTATTCTCAAAGACATGGGGAAATTCTTGTTACCTAAGTCATGAGAATACTCTCATTCTCTAAGACATGGGAATACACTTGTTCTCTAAGACATGGGAATACTCTTGTTCCCTAAGACATGGTGGGAGTACTCTTGTTCCCTAAGACATGGGAGTACTCTCATTCTCTAAGACATGGGAATACTCATGTTCTTTAAGACACGGGAATACTTTTGTTCTCTAAGACATAGAATTGCTGTACTGATGGGAGGCTATTCCACCTATGCACTTTCTGTAAAGTATTTTTCCTTAAGTTTCCTTTGAATCTACCACCTTCCAGTTTCTGCAGGTGACCTCTTGTTCTTACTTCTTTTCCTTTGAAGAATGTTTCCCTCCTGGACTTTTTAAAACCCTTGATATATGTGACAGTCTCTATCATGTCCCCCCTTTCCCTTCTCTACTCCAAACTATACATCATAGTAAGATATTTTAGTCTTTCTGGGTAAGTTGTGTGATGTAGGCCATGCACCATTTTAGTTGCCCTTCTTTGTACAGTCTCTAATGTAATAATATCCTTTTGAAGATATGGTCTCCAGAACTGAACACAGTGTTCTAGATGAGGCCGTACCAATGACCTATACAGTGGCATTATTACTTCTCTGTTTCTGCTGCTGATTCCTCTTCCTATGCAGCCAAGCATCTGACTAGCCTTCCTCATTGCTTACCTGCCTTTAAGTCAACTGAAATAGTGACTCCTAGATCCCTTTTCTCCTCAGTAGTTTCCAGTATAGTGCCATTAATACAATATTTAGCCTTTGGATTTTTGAGACCCAAGTGCAAGATTTTGCATTTGTTGGCATTAAACTGTAGTTGCCACTTTCTTGACTATTCCTCTAGTCTACCTAGATCAGCGGTGGCCAACCCGCGGTTCTCGAGCCGCATGCGGCTCTTTCATCCACCGCATGCGGCTCGAGTCGATTCGCTCCTGGCCACCGCTGCCCCACACAGTGCGCGCACACACTGACACAGCCGAGCCGGGCGCACAGACTTCTAAGGTCTCCGGCGCCGGTCTCTATCTGAAATTCATCGCCAGTCCATGAGCCAATCAGAGCTCGCGGACCGGCAGCTGAGGCTCCTGATTGGCTGCCGGACTGTGGGCTCTGATTGGCTCATGGGTCGGGACCGAATTTTAGATAGACACCGCCGCCGGAGACAGAGGGGTAGGAGAGGCGCGCGCTGCGCTCTCCTCCCCTCACAGTAGCAGCGTGGTGAGCAGCACTTGCAGGGGGGGGAGCACACTGTGGGGGCATGTGTATCTGCACTGGGGGCACATCTGGCACACTGTGGGGACATGTGTATCTGCACTGGGGGCATATCTGGCACACTGGGGGCATGTGTATCTGTGTATCTGCACTGGGGGCATATCTGGCACACTGTGGGGGTAGGTGTATCTGCACTGGGGGCATATCTGGCACACTGGGGGCATGTATATCTGCACTGGGGGCATATCTGGCACACTGTGGGGACATGTGTAACTGCACTGGGGGCATATGTGGCGCACTGTGTGGGGGCATGTGTATCTGCACTGGGGGCATATCTGGCACACTGGGGCATGTGTATCTGCACTGGGGGCATATCTGGCACACTGTGGGGATATGTGTAACTGCACGGGGGGCATATCTGGCACACTGTGTGGGGGCATGTGTATCTGCACTGGGGGCATATCCGGCACACTGGGGGCATGTGTATCTGCACTGGGGGCATATCTGGCACTGTGGGGGCATGTGTATCTGGAATTGGGGGCATATCTGGCACTGGGGGCATGTGTATTTGGCATTGTGGGGGCATATATGTATTTGGCACTGTGAGGCATATATGTATCTGGCACTGTGGGGCATATATGTATTTGGCACTGGGTACTCTTGCTCTCTAAGACATGGGAGTACTCTTTCCCTATAAGACATGGGGTACTCTTACTCTCTAAGACATGGGAGTACTCTTCCCCTATAAGACATGGGAGTACTCTTCCTCTCTAAGACATGGGGGTACTCTTCCTCTCTAAGACATGGGGGTACTCTTCCTCTTTAAGACATGGGGGTACTCTTCCTCTCTAAGACATGGGAGTACTCTTCCCCTATAAGACATGGGAATATTCTTCCTCTCTAAGACATGGGGGTACTCTTGCTCTCTTAGAGATGAGAGTATTCTTGCTCTCTTAGAGATGAGAGTATTCTTGCTCTCTAAGAGATGAGAGTACTCTTGCTCTCTAAGACATGGGAGTACTCTTTCTCTCTAAAATGTGGAAGTACCCTTGCTCCTTAAGGAATGGGCCTACTATTGTTCTCTAAGACATTTGAGTAGTATATTTCTCTAACATAAACATTTCCCCTGTGCTATATTCCAAGAAAACATATACGCAGTAAGGACTCAGGAGTGTTTTGGAATAAGCTATATGCCTGCATCGCATATCTCGGGTATGCATCTGAAGGTATACCAATGGAAATCTGTCCAGCTGATGACCGCAGTTATGTGTTCATGAGGTCAACTGTCATCTCGAATGAATAGTGCCCTTCAGCATATGTGGACTCTTGTAATATTTTCCTAGTTTTGCGGAAATTATGTCCTATTGTTTAATTTGCCAAATTTACATCTGTTACCTCCAATCTCATCATCTAATGCAACTGGCGCTTCATCAACATATTACTCATCATACTATATCCACGTACCGAGGAAGTCATCTGCAGAGAAGTGGTCAGCATCCCAGACCTGTAGCGTAAGGCGGGCTGGGATCTTGTACTCCGTCTCATCCCAGGAGAACATGGACTCTTTCTTGGAGATGACAATCTTCTCTTCGGCAACCAGGTAATCAAATGGAAACAGAAACCTCCAGTTGAAATTTCCCTCTCCGGTAAGCGAGTGGTAGTGGACATCCGTGTCTTGCTTATCTTCCTGCTGACCTTTCAGCCACCTACATATCCCACCCGGAGCCAAAGCCAGTGCACAGAGATTAAATGCTGCATGCCATGAATGGTCCATTACATTTTGTGAAGGGGCGTCTTAAAAAAGTTTTAAAAGTTATCTTAAAGAGTAAAATATCACTAATGTAATTTAGGTGGCTGTAAATTTTTATATTTTAAGTTTGTGTTAAGTAAAAGGGAAGTAACAGTATATGAGCAGCAGTACTAAATAACTTCCCCAATATGTTTCTACGTCTCATGACGAACCATTAGCCCAGTACCCTCCGATGGCTCTTCCTCTTGTCAGATACTAGCAGTGGGGTGACTAGCCACAGGAGTAATATATAATTAGTCAAATGCCTCCACCAACCCTCTCTCTCCAGCGCCTCCGCCAGGTAATGCTAGGGAAAGCCATGGTCAACTGGGCTGCCAAGAATGGTCAATATATAACCTATGGAAACGTTCGCTATCTATGATCCAGACAGTACTATACTGTATACATTTATCTGGAAATCGCCCATGGTTAGCACAAAGTGTAAATAACCCAGAAGGGTGGAGTCAGGCGCTTATGGGTGTGCTTGTCTAATGCTGCTGCTAAATTGTAGGTTTTAGTAGCACCTACCAAACATAAACATAAAAACACAGAAAAAAATAGCAGCGCTTAAACTTGCATAATAAAATGGAATGACTGAATGAATGAATGAGTGAAACACAAGTACAAAATTTAATAAAATCTAAAAACATACATGTAGGGTGCTGCTATAGTCACCATTAAAGGAATTTTTGAAACCAGACCATCGAGAGATTTTTCCAGCACAGTTCGTCCTGGTGAAATTTTCACCCTCCCTTATTGCATATACTTGGGTACAAATGATAAGGGAACTTGGTAGCACAGTTTAACCTGGACGGATTATTATCAAGTTTTCACCGCTGGAGGAGCAGCCCAAAAGTATGTAGGAGAGCCTTTAGCTCTCTCTTTAGCTAGATTCCAAAAAGTCCTCACCAGTCGTGCGGTGCCTTTAGATGGAAGTGGAGTTCTGTCCCGGAGTGGAGGTGCAGTGTCCCAAAAGTTGTTTCTTTTCCGTTTGTCCGAAAGAAAAGGAGGGTGTAGTTGCAGTTAGGAATGGTCAAGGTGAAGTAGCAGGTCACACCGACCTGTTTCGCTGCTAATGGGCAGCTTTTTCAAGGTGTTCCCTTATCGTTTGTACCCAAGTATATGCAATAAGGGAGGGTGAAAATTTCACCAGGTCTAACTGTGCTGGGAAAATCTCTTGATGGTCTGGTTTCAAAAATTCCTTTAATGGTGACTATAGCAGCACCCTACATGTATGTTTTTAGATTTTATAAAATTTTGTACTTGTTTTTCACTCATCCATTCATTCAGTCATTCCATTTTATTATGCAAGTTTAAGCGCTGCTATTTTTTCTGTGTTTTCATGGTTAGCACAAGCCTGTCCTCATCTATTGTACAAATAAACGTTATTGCTTCTGCTAATGAGGGAATACAGTTGTACGTTCCCCACAGTTACAAATACACAACATATGAGTGAATCTGCCTATGGAGAAATGCGCAATAACCACGACAGGGAAACACACGTAACAGCCCCACATGCCCCCGCTCCCCCCACACACACAGCCAGGTAGACAGATGGCACCGCAAGAGTAAGAGAGGAGAGCCAACATGCCATGCAAAATGGTCGGGTGATGCAGTCATCTTTATCTGCAGAATGGATGCTCCTCGGAGTTAACCCCTTTGTTACTGCAGGGTCCGACATGGCGAATTTAAAGACCCTTTCAGAAACAAGGAGGTTATGGAGACACTTACCTGGGGCCGAGGAACACAATGCAAAATAATAATTACATGTTGGGTAGAATAATAATAATAATAAATAAAAAAACAGCCCAGTTTATTAATTGGTGCAAACACATGAAACACACTGTGTGCAGTCACACCCGCTCCTTGGGGCATCTCTAGCTGGTGGGGTTGTGTGGTGGAACCAGGGTGAGAAAGACCTCTCCAGTGCTGAGGGTGGAGGTTGGGTTATAGTAATTCCCTTGGAATGGGGGCCAAAGATGAAACATCCAGTTTTGTTGACTGGCCTAGTGAATGTGAACGGTGGTTGGGTACTAGGGAAGGGGACTTTTACATGCTAACTAATCCAGTAACATTGGCTGCCTTTATTAGTGTTTCATAAATATATACCACAGAGGCGACTCGTCCACCTCTTCTACCATATACAGGCCTAAATTCTACTTATTCCAGACATCTGCTAACGCCTTGTATTCCTGAGCCTTAATGCCCCTTGTCGTTTCCACACAAATCTGTTCCATAAATTTATACTGGATCCCCAAACATTGTCCCGGACTTTTTCTAAACGTTCCTAGGAGGTTCCTGCATCTTTTGTAAAGTCTACACAGTCTTTGAGTCATTTTCGACAAGATATTACTAGGACCTGTACTATCTCAGCTGCTGCTCTGGCTCCAGTGGGTTCATATCCTCTAGGAGATGTCTTTCAGTAGAATTGAACGTCCTACAGAGTAGTTAGTTGGGTATTGGCCAACAATGGAGTCACTGGGCCTGACTAAGAGGTGGGTGCATTGCCGATGTTGGACGTGGTGCAACTGATGCTGTACACCAGGGTAGGGCTCATTAGTCCTCTGGGAGATGTCTTTCAGTAGAACTGAACGTCCTACAGTGTACGTAGTTGGGAACTGGCAAACACTGAAGTCACTGGGCCTGAGTCAGAGGTGGGTGCACTGCCGATGTTGGACGTGGTGCAACTGATGCTGTACACCAGGGTAGTGCTCATTAGTGGCATTGACATAAAGTTGCATAGGCAAAACCAACTTAGATACGGATAAGGCAACCCTTCCCCTACCCTTCCTAAAATAACTAGGGGTCAGGGGGAAAAAAGAATTCCATCTATGTATTTTGTTAGCAATTGGTGAGACCCGGCCCAATTTGGAGACCTCAAATACTGAAGAGTAGTTTCATGTGATAACAGACCCAACAGCTCCACCACATGGCAACCCAGAGACGAGCTAGAGATGGGAGCGGGCAAGCCAAGGGTGCAGCAGTTCAGTGCAGTTCAGTGCAGTGGTGCAAGCAGTGATGGCAGGGGGATATGCACAGTCTATGCGCCCAGGGTTGGGCAGGTTAGAGGGGAAGGGGAGTGGGCCGTGGGTGTTAGAAGTATACGGGCCGTGCATCATTACCCCTTGACATAGATGTCAGACATCTTCTCTCCTGTCATGAACGCATCATCTTCTAGAATCACTTCATCAGTGTTCCAAATTATAACACGCAGCTCAAAACTAGTCGGCAACAGCACGACGATAAACAGCGAGGAAGAGAGAGACAAAGAAACCAAACAAAAATAAAAAATAAAAAACAGAAGCAAAAAAAGGGCAAAATTCTGTTAATCACGCACAACACAAAGCAAAAAAAAAACAAACCCCAGCAATAGCGGCAGCATGGACACTGGTGTGTGCGCACCATGAGTGTACACAGAAGCCCACACACAACACAAAGAGTCAAGTGTTCGCTTGTACGTACCCCCTGACAAAAATGTCACTAGACTTTTCTCCTGTGAAGTAATCATCATCCTCCAGGATTACCTCATCGGTATTCCATATTATCACTCTAAGCTCGTATCTGGCAAGGAGATAGTGAGACAGGTGAGAGGTGGTCATGTCGGAGACCGGGGTGGGGGTGGGGGAGCTATCGGGAGATGGCGGAGAACATCACCTCCGGGGGGTATCTGGATCCTTCAATCCACCAACTTGATGTACAGAAGTCCAGGTGATGTCACCTTTTGTGAAGGGTTCACCAGAAGCCTAGTGGGGTTTCAACGGCTGTACCCAATACAGCGGTGAGTTGGGTTCCATTTTATGCAGTAACACGGGGAAATGCGTTGTATGGAGCTGTAGGGATAACTTAATCTGCCAGAACAATTCTTGGCGCGGTCAGAGTGATAAAAAAAAAAAAAAATTGTAGTCAGGTTCCTTGTTTGCCCACCGAGAGGAGGCAGGAGCATAGGCCTAGGGTCCGACAATGGTAGAATCTACTCGGTAGACCTTGAAAACCAGTGCCAGGTTCACCGTCTTCAATAATAATCAAGATATGAGCTTACAAATGAACGAAGTCATGGTGACCAAATTACTTCTACTAGAGTCAGACTCGGGGCCTAGCGAGATGTCACCAGGAACATTACCAGGGCACTGAATTATTAGGCTTTATTGTTTTGTAGGGCAGCTTGGTCAATATGAAGATATTATGTAATAATACTTTCTGGATTTATTCGTCAAGATTGTTTCCCTCTGATGTAAAAAAAATATTCCCAATTATCCTGGAATATTATCCTGTCATCATCGCATGAAAGAGGCAAACAGGAAAAGTCATTTTAAAAGAAAAAAATCCAAATATCCTAGTATTGGTGCTTAATTATGATAAATAAACCCGTGTTACACACATACTTGCCTGTTAAATAAGTTGATATGAATAACAGAGTTCATTTTTAAATATCCAATTTGGACATCACAAGTTATATACCGATGATATTTACAGTAACAATACATGTAATATACACAGTTATTGCTCTACATGATATAAATCTCAGGCACGAGTGACATGCATTTGCTGGAAATTATAACTGTTACAAATAATATTCAGCCATCAACAGCTGAAGACGGAAGGAAAATATTCGAAGAGATAAAAAAGTAATTTGAAGACATAAAAATAAATTTGAAGCCACCGCAACAATCCTGAGAGAGTCAAGTTGGCTTTTTTGTTGGTTGATGTCTCGGTTAAAAGAAAACATCAACTTGTATCTATTCTATAATGTATAAAATAATTTTTTAATGACCATCAGATCTGGCCGAAATACACTGTATTCCGTCACATGTTGAGGCATAAATACAGCATAGTAAAACAAACATGAAACAAGTAAAAGTGACATCATTATTACTGAATATGTCCTTTTTCCCCTCCTAGAGAGTTATGTGCTGCAACTATTTTGGAGGTTGCGTCAGTAAATGGGGGCTAGGCTTATGTGTCCAAACTTCTGGTAATAAGAATAAAAAATTACGGGCAAAATAAGAGCCAGGATAATCAGTGGCGACCACTTTTCTTCTTTAGATGTGACTATAACAATTCTCGTTGGGGAAAGATGGGACAGTGTACTGGGAGGATCCTGCAAGGGTTACTGAGGATGGAATGAAGAGTGTGTCTGCATGTGGGGTGGGGTAGAAGGGGTAAGGTCATTTTGGTTAGTTGCCAAAGTGAAAGTTAAATTTTAAGCCTTTTTCAGGTGTCTGTGTCTGCGTAGAATGTTTAGAGGTATCTTCATCATGAAGGTCTCCTGCTTCAGCAGAGGAAATTTTTGGACATATTTAGCCACTGAATCACTTAGTTTTTCTAGTACCTTTTTGGCTTCCTTGGAGAAATGTCAATGGCAGGACCTGGTGCAGGCATGTCCATCGGAAACATGTCCACCCACATTTCCAAACGACCCTGTGAAAAACAGACTCAAGCCGTCAGTGCCCAGCAAATGCACCGGGTAATTCCATGGATCTACGGACCAAGATGGCATAGCTTGGCAGGATTGCAAAATTGGAGGAGCAGGTTGATGAGGGACGTTCCAGGCTAAGTGCGGATTAGGCTGCACGAATACGCCAAGTGCTGCACAGTGATTGGCCTCATTGTCTCCCAACGACGGGACCATGGGCTCTAATGCAACCAGGGTATCAGTTGTCTAGAGTTTGTATGTTCTTCCCACGCGGCCATGCAACTCCTCCAGCTCTCTCCAACAGTCATCATATTAAGGAGAAGGTTGCACTTTGTGGGACAGGATTATTTAGATGTGATTAGGGATTCGTTCCCCTGATTACAGCTAGGGTGCACAGACTTGAATCCTTAGGCTGGGAATAGGTGCTGGAAACCAAAACGGGTCCTTTCAATTAAAATTTTGCACCTTCCAGCCCCACTTTATAGGGGAAAACACTTTCCTAGAAGCACTTGGGCCAATATAATACAACAGTCACACAGGAAAAGACAGTCTGGTGCCCCATCACGCTCATATTGATTTACATTTAACGCAAAGAGTGTTTTAGTTGGAAAAATGAAAAGATGAAATTAGTGAGTGGTCAGAAAGGTTGGATACCGTAAGGAAATTAAGACCGTTTCTGCCATGTACATTATTCCGAGTGTTCACAAACCTCCAACTATTACCCACTGTTGTGAACAATGATGGTTTGTGTTTACAAGCAGCCACTGCCTTTACCTGTTCGATTCCCGGTTTGTCTGGATTTAGCAGTGGCCGGGTCTCCACATGTTCTGGAATCAGCCGGCACCCGGCTCGGGGAATCTCCTCCCAGTGGTGAAGGACGGAGAGAGCCAGATGTTCATCGGTCTGCTTCTTCTGACCTGAGGACCCAGCGAAACGATAGTTAGTTAATTTGCTGTCACAATAATGTCACAAAGAATGAGCACTCATGGAAAAAAAAAAGTTTCACCATTTTCATCCTCAATTTCTGTGGGGCCAGTAAAGACGCGATTCATGACCTTAACTCGTCCTCCGGGTCCAAAATGGGGGCCATCAATCTTCCCTTCTTTGCAGAGTTTGGACAAGATCTGTGTAGGCTTCATGGGATCTCTCCACATGTTATACCCATGTCTGTGACAAGAAAAATAGATAAGTATCAATACATTATGAGCACTCCTACGATCCATAGTCTCCACATACCCCCACATATTATAGAAGAAGAAGAAGAAGAAGAAGAAAAGCAGGAGGAAGAAGAAGAAGGAGGAAGAAGAAGGAGGAAGAAGAAGATAATTAATATAGTGTGATTCTCCGTTAGGATTTAAGCCACATGTAAGCAACATGCTGTATGTTCTGGTGGGTATGCATTTTATGGAGGTGATGTCACACTAGCCGCACGTTCAGAATAAAAGTAGCACGATAGGAAGAAGCACTCAGTGTAATATACATACAGTGCAGGGGTGTGGCATGGTATGCCGGCGGCCGGGCTCCCGGCGACCAGCATACCAGAGCCGGAAGCCCGACCGCCGGCATACCGACAGCGTGGTGAGCGCAAATGAGCCCCTTGCGGAGACAGGTGGCACGCTGCGCGCGCCACACTATTTATTCTCCCTCCAGGGGGGTCGTGGACCCACACGAGGGAGAAAAACTGTCCGTATGGCGGCTGTCGGGATTCCGGCGCCGGTATACTGTGAACCGGGATCCCGACAGTCGGCTACCTGAAGACCACCTCTGTGCGGTATATGATGAATAGGAGTACTGTCCAATTAGATGCCCCACATATATATAGAATTTTCCTGTTGATCCCTGGTGACTAGCAGTGAATAATTCCTGATGCGTGCAAGTCAACCGCAATGCATTCGCACAGGAGAATATCTAGATGCAGATATTCTCCTGTGTTCAGAGTTGCACCCATCAATGCGACCACACTGTCCCTACCCAATCGTTCGATCTCCCAGACATCACCACTATCAGCGCAGGCTGTGACTGCTGTGCAAGTGATGATGATATTTTACGTGGCGATACGTCATGTCATACATACATTGCATATGTCTGTGATATCCCACACGTGGCTCTGTGCTTGCTGTAATAACGGTTTTCCAGATCGATCTTGGTTTCCCCAATCAAGTCATCGGTTCCAACAAGGTCCCAGTCATAAACCGCCACCGTCAGCATGGACTCCATTGGGAAAGTCGCCTCGATGTCAAATGATCTAGTGGAAAGATGGTGGGGAGGTTTATTATGGAGCAGGAAGGTGGCAAAGCATCGCTACATTATGACTGGTGAGGATATAGCTGGATAGAAAGTCACTCTAGTACATCTGAGGGTCGAGACCTACTATAGGTCTACCTGAGGATACCTATGGCTGGAGTAGAGCATGGGTAACAAGATGACTTTAGAATGACTCACTTTCCAAAGACAGGGTTCAATTGCTTGGAAATGTAATTCTCTTTGTCTTTGATTTCCGTTTTGCCCAGTTTGATGACGACATACGGATCTGCTTTCCCGTTGATATCTGCTGGATGTAGATCTGTCGCCTAAAGGAAAAGGAAATCTTAAGAAAACCAGATTGCCGCCATCATAAATCACAGAGGAGTCGGCCATTTTGCTGTCTTGCCATGAATGCTGCACTATCCACAAAAAGGCTTCACGCACTGTATAGATGCCAGGCATAATGGATATATTTTGCAGAGGCCTCATATATATATACTGTACTAGACATTTATGAAAGTAATAGTCCAGAAATAGTTACTAATCAATATACACAGCCATTGTCTAATTCTGGCTATAATCACATACAAGAGAAATACATAACACTACAAAAAAAAGATGTGACAACAGAAATATACTATAACAAAGTATTAGGGGTGACTGGTATATTATGCACCCTAGTACATTAGAAGTCCATGCTGGTTATTTTAGCTCAACCTGGTTAACGCCACTCGACATGACATTTGCATTTTGGTCAGGTTGTGTTTTAAAAACAAGTTAACTCATGTGAAAGAAATGCTGGCCCTAACTCACCCACAGACACTTACCCTCACAACATACACCCGCACCAGCACGTTAATTGGGTCATTATTGGGTATGCCTTGGAACATGCCAAAGTTGGGGTCATATCCAGCTTCTTTGGTGACATCGTCAGGTAATGGAACTTTGTATACACACATGGAACCCTGGTGGGGGACAAACATCCCAAATGTATGGTTACAAACAGCAGAACTTGTTTCACATCAAAGTCCAACCTACGTCCATCACATCCAACCTTAAACTGCTTTACAGCCAGCCCTTTCACTACATTAGATGTTTCACATTTTCTTCTACTATAAAATGCTGCTCAGTTAAACCTCAATAATGTGTTAATAATTGTGAGTGTGATTGGAAACACTCCGTTTTCTGCATTCAAAGCTATTTTTTTCCCACCTTGAAATGCATTTCTCCATCAAAGTGCACATAGAAACGCGTTTCACCATCAGAGTGCACACAGAAATGCATTTCCCCACCAAACGGCATATAGAAACCCACTTCTCCACCAAAGTGCACACAGAAATATGTTTCTCCATCAAAGTGCACATAGAAACATGTTTCTCCATCAAAGTGCACATAGAAACATGTTTCTCCATCAAAGTGCACATAGACACAAGTTTCTCCATCAAAGTGCACATAGAAACACACTGCTCTACCAATGTGCATATAGAAACGTGCTTCTTCATCAAGTGCACATAGAAATGCAATTATTCACCAAAGTGCACACAGAACCAAGTTTCTCCACCAAAGGGCACATAGAAACACGCTTCTCTATCAAAGTGCACATAGAAACGCATTTCTCCAAAGTGCACATAGAAGCGCGTTTCTCCACCAAAGGGCACATAGAAACATGCTTCTCCACCAAAGTGCACATAGAGACGCGTTTCTCCAAAGTGCACATAGAAATGCGTTTCTCCACCAAAGTGCACATAGAAATGCGTTTCTCCACCAAAGTGCACATAGAGAAGCGGGAATAGACCACAGTGCAACTGGAAAGCCCAAATACACCCTATTAAATTTATAGGACAAACCTAGACTCTGCCAGTTCTGAGTTGGTGAAAACATTAAAGTGTACAGTATTTGCAAACTGCTAATGCCTACACCAGGGCCAAAACTAGGATTTCCGTCACCCGGGGCAAGGCAGTAATTTTGCGCACACACACACACACACACACACACACACACACACACACACACACACACACACACACACATCCCAAAAAAAATCACACAAAACAAAAAAGCAAACAAACCCTCTCAGACTAAAATAATCAGAATATCAAAAATGTTGAAAAAAGGGGATACTATTGGACAATATTCCCCTATGTGCCTCAAATGCCCTATGCATCACATGCCCCACCAGCGTGTTCAATGACATGCTCTTCTGTGTGTCCTCATACATTGCACTATATCATAACACTTAATCACTGCACTACATCACTATACTACATCCCCTACACCCTGAACTACATACTACACTACATGCCCCTATGCACTCCACTGCATACCCTATATGCTACACTACATCACTAAACTACATGCCCCTATCCACTGCACTACATACCCTATATGCTACATTACATCCCCTTATATGCTACACCACATCAATGCACTACATGCACCTATATACTGCAATACATTACTACACTACATACCCTATATGCTACACTACATCACTACACTACATCCCCTTATATGCTACACCACATCAGTGCACTACATGCCCCTATATACTGCAATACATTACTACACTACATACCTTATACGGTACACTACATCACTGTACTACATCCCCCTATAAACTACACCAAATCCCCCCATCTGGGAAGCAAAGTGGAGGTTGATACTACTAACTGGGTGCACAGTGCGCTTCTATAGCTTGTACGGTGCACCGCACGCTAGTCGCAGCATTGCATGGCAAAGAAGAGAGTTTAAGACAGTAGAAAACATGGAAGAGATCCCAGGCACTGGAGCTCACCCACACAGCATCGGAGCCAGCTGCGGGCAGACATGTGGGTCAGATACATTGCCCTGGGAGCTGTCTGCTGTCTCACTGGAGCAGCACTGCACTGCCGCTAAAAAAAAACAAGACAAAAATATCTGCTCCTCGGTAACTCCTTGGCGCCCCCCACAAATCCTGCACCCAGGGCACATGCCCCCTTAGGCACCCCCTCCTTAGTTACGGCCCTGCCTGCACGCCCTTCAGCAAAACATCAGTTCCTGCCCCTTTGAATCTTGTAGTCTAAATTCTGTAACATACACACACGTGGGTCCAATTTCTGAAACAATAAATGAATCTGCCATTATGTTTTTGGACTGTGGGAGGAAAGCCCCTGAATAAGCCAAAATGAATACAGGAGAATGTATTATACAGTATATGTTGCCCATTTATATCATTTAAATAAACTCACTCGACACAGTAAAAAAATGTTCTTATGCCTTTCAGCAACACAGGTGCAATGACTCTGTACTTAGGACGGATTGCCCCCATTCAGCCAAGCCCTTCCAATCGGCCTGTAAATCCCACCTTGTCCTATACACCTCTGCACAAACTGGGGTGGACAGCGCCATAGAGGATTCTGCTCCGCCCTCAGGACGCTTTTTCCCTAGACCCAGTGTTCCTCATGCCTCAGTTCCCTAAGTAAGTTATAGGCAGCCTGCTCATGAATTATACTGTATCCCACAAAGTGTCTGTCTATGCCCCACTGTATGTAGGAATTGCAATAAATGTCACTTGTTACATGATACCGCATATGAAGAAACTCTGGAATTTTTCGAACAATAGAAGAGATGACTTATTCTGTCACACTGTATGACTGAGGTTTAGAATCGCCCGTCCGTTTCATGCCCCAGCAGAATAGATTACGGATATCAGGAACTGTAAGGCCTGTGCATCGTAGCTGCAATATTCCCGAGCTGCAGAGTTTCTGACCAGCGATCACTACTTAATGCACTGAGCACATAAGAACTTCCCTGACTGCAGCGAGATTTAGGGAAAGTCACAGGGACACTCACTACTCACTTTAAACCTCCCCACTATCCTCTCCTCCTCACTCATAGTGTCGTCATCATCCCCGATCTTTCCACGTAGTAAGTTAAATGTGTGCAGCCAGTCTTCAAAGCAATCAAACTCAGTCTCCAGTTCCTTGTTGAACACCTAGAGTTGTGCGTATGGGGCAGAAGAGAGATTTAGGTTAACAGGAAAATGTAGGTCCAAACAGCTCTATTCCCCTGAGGAAGTGCCCAGAGCACAGTGAAACGCGTTGGTAACGCTGATATACTGACTTCTTAAAGACCTGTTCCAATACAATATTAAAGGCAGAGGATAACATTTTACTTCACAAGAACTGGTTCCTCTACCTGCCCACAAGTATCCTGACTTCAGCTCATGTTTAGGAAATAAACCAGTCATATTTCACATCCTCAGAGCTATACATTGGACATGATGACTTTATCTGACTCGGACTGTAAACCACAATTAAAAGGCGGGTGTTCTTATTACCATCCCTTTATGTCAGGCATGGGGAACCTCCGGCCTGTGGGTCGTATAAGGCCTGCAAAGCCGCTTTATCCGTCCAGGAGGTACACAGTACCGCCGGACGTCCACCTATACTGGCAGCCGCTGCTGAGTGTGTCAGTGGAGAAGAGCGCAGCGTGCGCCTCTCCTGCTCCTTTGTACTCTGTCCGGCGGCAGCATCTGTCATGGCAGGGAGGAGAGCGCAGCTATGTCTGGCGGTGGCTAGTAGGATCTCAAACCAGCCGCCGGTTCGTGAGAGAGCTTGCGGAATGTCAGTCATTGAGGAGCTGCCGCTGCCAGTCCATGAGCTCTGGTTGACTCACAAACCAGCGGCTGGTTTGAGGTCCTACATGCTGCCGCACGACATAGCTGCACCCTCCTCCCTGCCTGACCCCTGACAGCTGACACACACCACCGCCGGACTGAGCACTAAGGGACAGGAGAGGTGCACACTGCACTCTCCTCCCCTGACACATACAGCAGCAGCAGAAGGCCAGCAGCAAGAGCACTGGAGCAGCAGTGGTGAGCAGCACAGTGGGGTGGGGGCATGTGTGTACCTGGCACTGTGGGGACATGTGTGTACCTAACACTTTGGGGGAATATCTGGCGCCATGGGGGCATATCTGTATCTGGCATTGTGGGGGCATATGTGTATCTGGCACTGTGGGGGCATATGTGTATCTGGCACTGTGGGGACATGTGTATATCTTGTACTGTGGAGGCACATGTGTATCTGGCACTCTGGGGAAATATGTGTATCTGGCACTGTGGGGGCAAATGTATATCTGGCACTGTGGGGGCATATGTATATCTGGCACTGTGGGGGCACATGAGTATCTGGCACTGTGGGGGCATATGTATATCTGGCACTGTGGGGCACATGTGTATCTGGCACTGTGTGGGCATATGTGTATCTGGCACTGTGGGGGCACATGAGTATCTGGCACTGTGGGGGCATATGTGTATCTGGCACTGTGGGGGCATATGTATATCTGGCCCTGTGGGGGCACATGAGTATCTGGCACTGTGGGGGCATATGTATATCTGGCACTGTGGGGGCATATGTATATCTGGCACTGTGTGGGCATATGTGTATCTGGCACTGTGGGGGCACATGAGTATCTGGCACTGTGGGGGCATATGTGTATCTGGCACTGTGGGGCATATGTATATCTGGCACTGTGGGGGCACATGAGTATCTGGCACTGTGGGGGCATATGTATATCTGGCACTGTGGGGGCACATGTGTATCTGGCACTGTGTGGGCATATGTGTATCTGGCACTGTGTGGGCATATGTGTATCTGGCACTGTGGGGGCATATGTATATCTGGCACTGTGGGGGCACATGAGTATCTGGCACTGTGGGGGCACATGAGTATCTGGCACTGTGGGGGCATATGTATATCTGGCACTGTGGGGGCACATGTGTATCTGGCACTGTGGGGGCATATCTGTATCTGGCACTCTGGGGAAATATCTGTATCTGGCACTCTGGGGAAATATCTGTATCTGGCACTCTGGGGAAATATCTGTATCTGGCACTCTGGGGAAATATCTGTATCTGGCACTCTGGGGAAATATGTGTATCTGGCACTGTGGGGGCATATGTGTATCTGGCACTGTAGGGACATGTGTATATCTTGTACTGTGGAGGCATATGTGTATCTGGCACTCTGGGGAAATATGTGTATCTGGCACTGTGGGGGCAAATGTATATCTGGCACTGTGGGGGCATATGTATATCTGGCACTGTGGGGGCACATGAGTATCTACCACTGTGGGGGCATATGTATATCTGGCACTGTGGGGGCACATGTGTATCTGGCACTGTGTGGGCATATGTGTATCTGGCACTGTGGGGGCACATGAGTATCTGGCACTGTGGGGGCATATGTGTATCTGGCACTGTGGGGGCATATGTATATCTCGCACTGTGGGGGCACATGAGTATCTGGCACTGTGGGGGCATATGTATATCTGGCACTGTGGGGGCACATGAGTATCTGGCACTGTGGGGGCATATGTATATCTGGCACTGTGGGGGCACATGTGTATCTGGCACTGTGGGGGCATATGTATATCTGGCACTGTGGGGGCATATGTGCATCTGGCACTGTGTGGGCATATGTGTATCTGGCACTGTGGGGGCACATGAGTATCTGGCACTGTGGGGGCATATGTGTATCTGGCACTGTGGGGGCATATGTGTATCTAGCACTGTGGGGGCATATGTGTATCTGGCACTGTGGCAGTATATGTGTATCTGGCACTGCACTACTGGGGGCATATGTAGTAGGGGCATACCTACTGGGGGCATATCTACTGGGGCATAACTACTGGGGGCAGGCACATTTTCAAGTTGATCATTTTTGTATGGCACCTGAAGGATTTTAGAAATATCCAAATGGCCCTAGGTAGAATAAAGGTTCCCCACCTCTGTTTTACATAATTTCATCGCTCAACACAGAAAATATTATTTTATCACACATTACACTTCTGCGCTGGAACCTATACTGAACTTAAATATTTTTAATACTGTCTTTAGTTTCAGTTTATTTTTATATAGTTTTTTTTATTTTTATCTTATTTTCATAATTTCTTTTATTTGTATTTTTCTTTTTTATATTTCATTAAAATTTTATTTTGTTTTGCAGCGTCATACGATAATCGTATTGATCTATTCCGTGTATATTGCTTGTTATTCCCTACATGTGATTGTTTTGTTTTTATTTCCTATTTATTGGCAATGTGTCCGTATTTCAGTGACATCACTGAATGGACATGTTTCTGAGACCTAAATGCATTTTGATTTTATATATATATATATATATATATATATATATATATGTGTGCTCTTTTTCAGGCAGTCCCTGTTACACCGTGGGGGTAATCAGCAGAAGGACAATTGTTCAGGGCGGCACAAGTTTTACCTGTTCTTATGCTTATGGGCCCTCATTCCGAGTCGTTCGCTCGGTATTTTTCTTCGCATCGCAGTGAAATTCCGCATAGTGCGCATGCGCAATATTCGCACTGCGACTGCGCCAAGTATCTTTGCTATGAAGATAGTATTTTTACTCACGGCTTTTTCCTCGCTCCGGCGATCGTAATGTGATTGACAGGAAATGGGTGTTACTGGGCGGAAACACGGCGTTTTATGGGCGTGTGGATGAAAACGCTACCGTTTCCGGAAAAAACGCAGGAGTGGCCGGAGAAACGGGGGAGTGGTTGGGCGAACGCTGGGTGTGTTTGTGACGTCAAACCAGGAACGACAAGCACTGAATTGATCGCACTGGCAGAGTAAGTGTGGAGCTACTCTAAAACGGCTAAGTAGTTTGTGATCGCAATATTGCGAATACATCGGTCGCAATTTTAAGATGCTAAGATACACTCCCAGTAGGCGTAGGCTTAGCGTGTGTAACTCTGCTAAATTCGCCTTGCGACCGATCAACTCGGAATGAGGGCCATTGTTTTATGCTTTTATTGTTGTTTGTGTGTATGTGTTGTATTGTATAGTTTAGTTGGGAAACCAAACTATACAAATAATTGCTGCACTACCTGGCACTGTCACTGTTCATTGTTCTAGTACTGCTAGAGACATCAGGGTGTAATGCCACATTACAGGAGAATTCATTTCACAAAATCAAAGTGTGCCTTGAAAAGTGCTGCTTAAAGTTACAGTTATAAGACAGTGCCCCCCCCCCCCCGTTCACATTATGCCATAGTGCCCCCAGTCAACATTATGCCACAGTGCCTCCAGTTCACATTATGCCACAGTGCCCCAATATTACATTATGCCACAGTGCCCCAATATCACATTCAAGTGCCCCAAAATCACATTATGCCACAGCGCACCTAAGTCATTTTATGCCAGTGTCCCCAGTCCAAATTATGACATAATGCCTCCAATTTACATTATGCCACATTGCCTCCTAATGACGGTATACTACAGTGCCCCAATATCACATACCAGTGCCGCAAAATCACATTATGCCACAGTGCCCCTAGATCACATTATGCCACACTGCCCCAATATCACATTACGCAACAGTGTCCTGAAATAATATTATGCATCCCCACTAATAATCTGTCTGCCCTCATATCTTGAAACCTGTAGCCTAGAGCAGGATCTTAGTAAGAGCACCTGCTATGCAAACCACTGGTGCCACCCGGAGCTAACCTGTTCTCCTCCTTACCCCTCCGACTTGGCAGCTTTTGCACTGACAATGTCTCCTGACAATGTCATTTGTTGCAGCCTGCACCCTGTTCTCCCACAAGCCAGGTTGATGCTGGTAATGTAGCTAGGTGTGGGGGACCCCCTGCATGTGGGGGGCCCTTTGTAGCCATCCTATTGTAAATATGACAATGGTGTAACCTTTCAGGTATAACACTGGGTTATCCCTCCACTGTCAGCCTACCTTTAACTCATCAATCTTCTGCTTGTTCTTCTTCTCTGCCAGTTCCGCCTGTTGCTTCTTCTTCTTGTCCTCCTTTGGAACCTTCACTTTGTCCTTGTTCTTCACCTGCCCCTTTGATCCTTTCATGGGAGATTCATCAATTTTGATCTCTGAGTCATCATGCAAGTGGGTGGAATGGAAATGAAAGGAAGCAAACCGAGGCACTGAACCACAATGTGCATGAAAGTTGACAGATAGTTTGGGGGGCAGGTCTAGGACCTCCCTTCCCAGCTATCCACCTCCACGTTCATGTATATTTCCCCTTTCATGGACAGGACGCCGGGTTTGAGGATAGGTCACCAAGCCACAGCAGAAATAATACATGCAGCCTGGAGGCGAGCATACTTACCGGTATTATTCTATACTACTATATACAATATACTGTGTATATACATACATTATATCACATAGACCTATGCACTGGATCCAGCTGGTCTGCATTGCTCTGAGAAATTAGCTGGCTTCAGAAGATGGTGCAGCCTTAAATTATTAAGATAAGACCAGAAATACTGTCTGCAGGGCAAGTGTACCTCACTGCTAGTTTCAGCTGCTTGTTTGGATGTGACCAGAATTAATTTTAATTATGCCTTATAATTCACTAGGAACTAGGGAGAATATTGAGGCATGAGGCACTAGATGCCTCAGGGGTTAGTGAATAATTGCTTCTGCCCATAAAATGGCGGCCTCCACTCCGTTTCTTGTGCCATAGTGATATCATTGCTGTGGGATAATTGTAATCAATATAAATCAAAATGGTTGGAGATGTATAGATTAATTAGATCTACCCATCTTCATTGGACAGGGCTAGGTAGTATGTTCTGACTTTATTAATTTGTCTAATCTGCTGAGTTTTCATTCACTGACATGTTCCCTTCCTCTACCTCAACTGACTCCTCCTCATCCACTAGCTCCTCCCCATCTATTGACTCCTCCTCTCCTCTAACTCCTTCTCATTCACTCACTGCTCAACTGACTCTTCCTTATCCACTAGCTCCTAGACATCTACTGACTCCTCCCCCCCTAACCCCTCCTCATCCACTCACTCCTACTCTGCTTCATCCTCATCTTCTTTTGCTTTATACTATTATATTATATATATTTTATATGTGTGTGTGTATTTTGTTTTACTTTTTTTTTAATAAAGCAACTTTCATAGCTGTAACACATGGAGATGAAGATTTAGAGGCACAAAATACAAGAAATTAATCATTGATACAACATGCCTCGCTACCGCCTAATGCATAATTGATTACATTCTCTACATTTGAGGTCCATGCGATACGCTTTTACCAACCTACTAATCTTCGAGGTGCTGTCATTTACCGTCCACCTGGCATTTCCTCCAAATTCCTCGACAACTTTGCTTCCTGGCTACCTCACTTCCTCTCTTCTGACATTCCCTCCATTATCCTAGGCGATTTCAACATCCCTATCGATTACCCCACAAATCACCGGCCTCTTAAATCCTTAACCTCACCTTGCCTCTCCCAGTGGACCTCCTCACCCTCCCATGTGAATGGGAGCTCACTGGATCTGGTATTCACTCACCGCTGTGATATTTCTAATTTCTCCAATTCCCCTCTCTGACCACCACCTGCTCTCTTTCAACTTATCTATCTCTGCTTCCCCATCTCTCCCTCCTAAGGCTACCATCACTAAGCGTAACATTGAGGCTATTGACACCTCATCCCTATCCTCCCTGTTTGACTCACTTCTCTCTCCTCTTCTCTCTCCTCTTCTCTCTCTCACATGCCCTGAACAACCACATCCCTATACAATGCATCTCTTACTTCTGCCCTTGACTCTGTTGCTCCGCCAACCACTATTCACCCTCGCAGATCAACACCTCAACCCTGGCATACCAAATGCACCAGATATCTTCAAAAATGCTCACATACTGCCAAGCGACAGTGGAGGAAATAACGCTCTAAAGCAGACTTCCTCCATTTCAAATTTATGCTCTCATCCTTCAGTACTGCCCTTTCCCCCGCTAAACAATCATACATCAAAATTCTCATCTCTACCCAGTCTTCCAACCCCCGGCGCCTCTTTGCCACTGTTAACTCCCTCCTCTGCCCACCACCACCTCCTCTCCCTTCCTCATTGTCTGCTCTTGACTTTGCCACTTATTTCACATCCAAGATGGACTCCATACGTCAGGACATCACATCCCACCAGACCAGCAACCAGCCACCAAACATCCCTTGCCACCCCTCCCCTTCCCTCTTACCAACTCTGACATCTTTCTCCCATGTATCTGGTGAGGAAGTCATGGCCCTCATCCGTTCCTCCCCCCCAACAACCTCCCCACCTGACCCTATCCCCTTCCACCTCCTCCGCTACCTCTCCCCTTCTGCCTGTTCCCATCTTGCCCACCTTCTCAGTCTCTCCCTCTCCTCAGGCACTGTCCCCTCTGCCGTCAAGCATGCTCTTGTCTCCCCTATTCTTAAAAAATCTACCCTTGATTCAAACACTCTCTCCAACTATCGACTCCTTCCTTTTGCCTCCAAACTTCTTGAGCGTATTGTCTATAATCGCCTCACTGCCTTTCTTTCCTCTCACTCACTGCTTGACCCATTCCAGTCTGGTTTCTGTTCTCTCCACTCCACTGAATCTGTCCTCACAAAGTCTGCAATGACCTCCATGCAGCCAAATCTAAGAGCCACTACTCTGCTTATTCTTCTTGACCTCTCTGCTGCTTTTGACACTGTGGACCATCCTCTACTTCTGCAAATCCTTCACTCTCTTGGTCTCCCATAATCTCATTATCCATTGATGGCATGACTATCTCCTCTAGCCCCCAAGTATGCTGTCTTGGCGTAATCCATCACTCCTCCCTCTCCTTCAGACCACACATTCAGCACCTATCACAAACCTGTCATTTTCATCTCAAAAACATTTTCAGGATCAGACCTTTTCTCACCCAGGATGCCACTAAAACCATTATTCACTCACTAATTATTTCCAGACTGGATTACTGTAATCTGGTCCTAACTGGCCTCCCTGACAATGTCCTCTCTCCACTCCAATCTATCCTCAATGCTGCAGCCTGGCTCATCTTCCTCACCAAACGCACTACATCCATCTCTCCTCTCCTACAAGACCTTCACTGGCTTCCCTTCCCTTTCAGAATCCATTTCAAACTTCTCACACTCACTTACAAAGCACTCACCCACTCCTCTCCCATCTACATCTCTGACCTTATCTCCCTTTACTCTCCCACCTGTCCTCTTCGCTCTGCTAATGCACGCCGCCTCTCCTGTCTACGGATTACTTCCTCCCACTCCTATCTCCAAGATTTTTCACGTGCTGCTCCCTTTCTCCGGAATTCTCTACCTCTCCCCCTCAGTAGAGATGAGCGGGTTCGGTTCCTCGGAATCCGAACCCGCCCGAAATTCAGCTTTTTTTACACGGATCCGAGCGACTCGGATCTTCCCGCCTTGCTCGGTTAACCCGAGCGCGCCCGAACGTCATCATGACGCTGTCGGATTCTCGCGAGGCTCGGATTCTATCGCGAGACTCGGATTCTATATAAGGAGCCGCGCGTCGCCGCCATTTTCACACGTGCATTGAGATTGATAGGGAGAGGACGTGGCTGGCGTCCTCTCCATTTAGATTAGAAGAGAGAGAGTGAGATTGAGACAGAGACACTTGATTTACTGGAGCTTAGGAGTACTAGAGAGTGCAGAGTTTACTAGTGACTGACCACTGACCAGTGACCACCAGTGCAGTTTTATTTAATATAATCCGTTCTCTGCCTGAAAAAAACGATACACAGTGACTCAGTCACATACCATATCTGTGCTCAGCCCAGTGTGCTGCATCATCTATGTATAATATCTGACTGTGCTCACACAGCTTAATTGTGGGGGAGACTGGGGAGCAGTTATAGGTTATAGCAGGAGCCAGGAGTACATACATATTATTAAAATTAAACAGTGCACACTTTTGCTGCAGGAGTGCCACTGCCAGTGTGACTGACCAGTGACCTGACCACACTGACCACCAGTATAGTATACTATATTGTGATTGCCTGAAAAAGTTAAACACTCGTCGTGTGACTTGTGTGGTGTTTTTTTATTCTATAAAAAACTCATTCTGCTGACAGACAGTGTCCAGCAGGTCCGTCATTATATAATATATACCTGTCCGGCTGCAGTAGTGATATATATATATTTTTTATATCATTATTTATCATCCAGTCGCAGCAGACACAGTACGGTAGTTCACGGCTGTAGCTACCTCTGTGTCGGCACTCGGCAGTCCATCCATAATTGTATACCACCTACCCGTGGTTTTTTTTTTCTTTCTTCTTTATACATACTACATCTCATTATCATCCAGTCTATATTAGCAGCAGACACAGTACAGTACGGTAGTCCACGGCTGTAGCTACCTCTGTGTCGGCACTCGGCAGTCCATCCATAATTGTATACCACCTACCCGTGGTTTTTTTATTCTTCTTTATACATACTACATCTCATTATCATCCAGTCTATATTAGCAGCAGACACAGTACAGTACGGTAGTCCACGGCTGTAGCTACCTCTGTGTCGGCACTCGGCAGTCCATCCATAATTGTATACCACCCACCCGTGGTTTTTTTTTCTTTCTTCTTTATACATACTACATCTCATTATCAACCAGTCTATATTAGCAGCAGACACAGTACAGTACGGTAGTCCACGGCTGTAGCTACCTCTGTGTCGGCACTCGGCAGTCCGTCCATAATTGTATACCACCTACCCGTGGGTTTTTTTTCTCTTTCTTCTTTATACATACTACATCTCATTATCATCCAGTCTATATTAGCAGCAGACACAGTACAGTACGGTAGTCCACGGCTGTAGCTACCTCTGTGTCGGCACTCGGCAGTCCATCCATAATTGTATACCACCTACCCGTGGTTTTTTTTTCTTTCTTCTTTATACATACTACATCTCATTATCATCCAGTCTATATTAGCAGCAGACACAGTACAGTACGGTAGTCCACGGCTGTAGCCACCTCTGTGTCGGCACTCGGCAGTCCATCCATAATTGTATACCACCTACCCGTGGTTTTTTTTTCTTTCTTCTTTATACATACTACATCTCATTATCATCCAGTCTATATTAGCAGCAGACACAGTACAGTACGGTAGTCCACGGCTGTAGCTACCTCTGTGTCGGCACTCGGCAGTCCGTCCATAATTGTATACCACCTACCCGTGGTTTTTTTTTCTTTCTTCTTTATACATACTACATCTCATTATCATCCAGTCTATATTAGCAGCAGACACAGTACAGTACGGTAGTCCACGGCTGTAGCTACCTCTGTGTCGGCACTCGGCAGTCCATCCATAATTGTATACCACCTACCCGTGGTTTTTTTTTTCTTCTTTATACATACTACATCTCATTATCATCCAGTCTATATTAGCAGCAGACACAGTACAGTATGGTAGTCCACGGCTGTAGCTACCTCTGTGTCGGCACTCGGCAGTCCATCCATAATTGTATACCACCTACCCGTGGTTTTTTTTTCTTTCTTCTTTATACATACTACATCTCATTATCATCCAGTCTATATTAGCAGCAGACACAGTACAGTACGGTAGTCCACGGCTGTAGCTACCTCTGTGTCGGCACTCGGCAGTCCGTCCATAATTGTATACCACCTACCCGTGGTTTTTTTTTCTTTCTTCTTTATACATACTACATCTCATTATCAACCAGTCTATATTAGCAGCAGACACAGTACAGTACGGTAGTCCACGGCTGTAGCTACCTCTGTGTCGGCACTCGGCAGTCCGTCCATAATTGTATACCACCTACCCGTGTTTTTTTTTTCTTTCTTCTTTATACATACTACATCTCATTATCATCCAGTCTATATTAGCAGCAGACACAGTACAGTACGGTAGTCCACGGCTGTAGCTACCTCTGTGTCGGCACTCGGCAGTCCATCCATAATTGTATACCACCTACCCGTGGTTTTTTTTTCTTTCTTCTTTATACATACATACTACATCTCATTATCAACCAGTCTATATTAGCAGCAGACACAGTACAGTACGGTAGTCCACGGCTGTAGCTACCTCTGTGTCGGCACTCGGCAGTCCGTCCATAATTGTATACCACCTACCCGTGGTTTTTTTTTCCTTTCTTCTTTATACATACATACTACATCTCTTTATCAACCAGTCTATATTAGCAGCAGACACAGTACGGTAGTCCACGGCTGTAGCTACCTCTGTGTCGGCACTCGGCAGTCCGTCCATAATTGTATACCACCTACCCGTGGTTTTTTTTTCTTTCTACTTTATACATACATACTACATCTCTTTATCAACCAGTCTATATTAGCAGCAGACACAGTACAGTACGGTAGTCCACGGCTGTAGCTACCTCTGTGTCGGCACTCGGCAGTCCATCCATAATTGTATACTAGTATCCATCCATCTCCATTGTTTACCTGAGGTGCCTTTTAGTTGTGCCTATTAAAATATGGAGAACAAAAATGTTGAGGTTCCAAAATTAGGGAAAGATCAAGATCCACTTCCACCTCGTGCTGAAGCTGCTGCCACTAGTCATGGCCGAGACGATGAAATGCCAGCAACGTCGTCTGCCAAGGCCGATGCCCAATGTCATAGTACAGAGCATGTCAAATCCAAAACACCAAATATCAGTAAAAAAAGGACTCCAAAACCTAAAATAAAATTGTCGGAGGAGAAGCGTAAACTTGCCAATATGCCATTTACCACACGGAGTGGCAAGGAACGGCTGAGGCCCTGGCCTATGTTCATGGCTAGTGGTTCAGCTTCACATGAGGATGGAAGCACTCAGCCTCTCGCTAGAAAAATGAAAAGACTCAAGCTGGAAAAAGCACAGCAAAGAACTGTGCATTCTTCGAAATCCCAAATCCACAAGGAGAGTCCAATTGTGTCGGTTGCGATGCCTGACCTTCCCAACACTGGACGTGAAGAGCATGCGCCTTCCACCATTTGCACGCCCCCTGCAATTGCTGGAAGGAGCACCCGCAGTCCAGTTCCTGATAGTCAGATTGAAGATGTCAGTGTTGAAGTACACCAGGATGAGGAGGATATAGGTGTTGCTGGCGCTGGGGAGGAAATTGACCAGGAGGATTCTGATGGTGAGGTGGTTTGTTTAAGTCAGGCACCCGGGGAGACACCTGTTGTCCGTGGGAGGAATATGGCCGTTGACATGCCTGGTGAAAATACCAAAAAAATCAGCTCTTCGGTGTGGAAGTATTTCACCAGAAATGCGGACAACATTTGTCAAGCCGTGTGTTCCCTTTGTCAAGCTGTAATAAGTAGGGGTAAGGACGTTAACCACCTCGGAACATCCTCCCTTATACGTCACCTGCAGCGCATTCATAATAAGTCAGTGACAAGTTCAAAAACTTTGGCCGACAGCGGAAGCAGTCCACTGACCAGTAAATCCCTTCCTCTTGTAACCAAGCTCACGCAAACCACCCCACCAACTCCCTCAGTGTCAATTTCCTCCTTCCCCAGGAATGCCAATAGTCCTGCAGGCCATGTCACTGGCAATTCTGATGATTCCTCTCCTGCCTGGGATTCCTCCGATGCATCCTTGCGTGTAACGCCTACTGCTGCTGGCGCTGCTGTTGTTGCTGCTGGGAGTCGATGGTCATCCCAGAGGGGAAGTCGTAAGACCACTTTTACTACTTCCACCAAGCAATTGACTGTCCAACAGTCCTTTGCGAGGAAGATGAAATATCACAGCAGTCATCCTACTGCAAAGCGGATAACTGAGGCCTTGGCATCCTGGGTGGTGAGAAACGTGGTTCCGGTATCCATCATTACTGCAGAGCCAACTAGAGACTTGTTGGAGGTACTGTGTCCCCGGTACCAAATACCATCTAGGTTCCATTTCTCTAGGCAGGCGATACCGAAAATGTACACAGACCTCAGAAAAAGAGTCACCAGTGTCCTAAAAAATGCAGCTGTACCCAATGTCCACTTAACCACGGACATGTGGACAAGTGGAGCAGGGCAGGGTCAGGACTATATGACTGTGACAGCCCACTGGGTAGATGTATGGACTCCCGCCGCAAGAACAGCAGCGGCGGCACCAGTAGCAGCATCTCGCAAACGCCAACTCTTTCCTAGGCAGGCTACGCTTTGTATCACCGGTTTCCAGAATACGCACACAGCTGAAAACCTCTTACGGCAACTGAGGAAGATCATCGCGGAATGGCTTACCCCAATTGGACTCTCCTGTGGATTTGTGGCATCGGACAACGCCAGCAATATTGTGTGTGCATTAAATATGGGCAAATTCCAGCACGTCCCATGTTTTGCACATACCTTGAATTTGGTGGTGCAGAATTTTTTAAAAAACGACAGGGGCGTGCAAGAGATGCTGTCGGTGGCCAGAAGAATTGCGGGACACTTTCGGCGTACAGGCACCACGTACAGAAGACTGGAGCACCACCAAAAACTACTGAACCTGCCCTGCCATCATCTGAAGCAAGAAGTGGTAACGAGGTGGAATTCAACCCTCTATATGCTTCAGAGGTTGGAGGAGCAGCAAAAGGCCATTCAAGCCTATACAATTGAGCACGATATAGGAGGTGGAATGCACCTGTCTCAAGCGCAGTGGAGAATGATTTCAACGTTGTGCAAGGTTCTGATGCCCTTTGAACTTGCCACACGTGAAGTCAGTTCAGACACTGCCAGCCTGAGTCAGGTCATTCCCCTCATCAGGCTTTTGCAGAAGAAGCTGGAGACATTGAAGGAGGAGCTAACACGGAGCGATTCCGCTAGGCATGTGGGACTTGTGGATGGAGCCCTTAATTCGCTTAACAAGGATTCACGGGTGGTCAATCTGTTGAAATCAGAGCACTACATTTTGGCCACCATGCTCGATCCTGGATTTAAAGCCTACCTTGGATCTCTCTTTCCGGCAGACACAAGTCTGCTGGGGTTGAAAGACCTGCTGGTGAGAAAATTGTCAAGTCAAGCGGAACGCGACCTGTCAACATCTCCTCCTTCACATTCTCCCGCAACTGGGGGTGCGAGGAAAAGGCTCAGAATTCCGAGCCCACCTGCTGGCGGTGATGCAGGGCAGTCTGGAGCGACTGCTGATGCTGACATCTGGTCCGGACTGAAGGACCTGACAACGATTACGGACATGTCGTCTACTGTCACTGCATATGATTCTCTCAACATTGAAAGAATGGTGGAGGATTATATGAGTGACCGCATCCAAGTAGGCACGTCACACAGTCCGTACTTATACTGGCAGGAAAAAGAGGCAATTTGGAGGCCCTTGCACAAACTGGCTTTATTCTACCTAAGTTGCCCTCCCACAAGTGTGTACTCCGAAAGAGTGTTTAGTGCCGCCGCTCACCTTGTCAGCAATCGGCGTACGAGGTTACATCCAGAAAATGTGGAGAAGATGATGTTCATTAAAATGAATTATAATCAATTCCTCCGCGGAGACATTGACCAGCAGCAATTGCCTCCACAAAGTACACAGGGAGCTGAGATGGTGGATTCCAGTGGGGACGAATTGATAATCTGTGAGGAGTGGGATGTACACGGTGATATATCGGAGGATGATGATGAGGTGGACATCTTGCCTCTGTAGAGCCAGTTTGTGCAAGGAGAGATTAATTGCTTCTTTTTTGGGGGGGGTCCAAACCAACCCGTCATATCAGTCACAGTCGTGTGGCAGACCCTGTCACTGAAATGATGGGTTGGTTAAAGTGTGCATGTCCTGTTTTGTTTATACAACATAAGGGTGGGTGGGAGGGCCCAAGGACAATTCCATCTTGCACCTCTTTTTTCTTTTCTTTTTCTTTGCGTCATGTGCTGTTTGGGGAGGGTTTTTTGGAAGGGCCATCCTGCGTGACACTGCAGTGCCACTCCTAGATGGGCCCGGTGTTTGTGTCGGCCACTAGGGTCGCTTATCTTACTCACACAGTCAGCTACCTCATTGCGCCTCTTTTTTTCTTTGCGTCATGTGCTGTTTGGGGAGGGTTTTTTGGAAGGGACATCCTGCGTGACACTGCAGTGCCACTCCTAGATGGGCCCGGTGTTTGTGTCGGCCACTAGGGTCGCTTATCTTACTCACACAGTCAGCTACCTCATTGCGCCTCTTTTTTTCTTTGCGTCATGTGCTGTTTGGGGAGGGTTTTTTGGAAGGGACATCCTGCGTGACACTGCAGTGCCACTCCTAGATGGGCCCGGTGTTTGTGTCGGCCACTAGGGTCGCTTATCTTACTCACACAGCTACCTCATTGCGCCTCTTTTTTTCTTTGCGTCATGTGCTGTTTGGGGAGGGTTTTTTGGAAGGGACATCCTGCGTGACACTGCAGTGCCACTCCTAGATGGGCCCGGTGTTTGTGTCGGCCACTAGGGTCGCTTATCTTCCTCACACAGCGACCTCGGTGCAAATTTTAGGACTAAAAATAATATTGTGAGGTGTGAGGTATTCAGAATAGACTGAAAATGAGTGGAAATTATGGTTTTTGAGGTTAATAATACTTTGGGATCAAAATGACCCCCAAATTCTATGATTTAAGCTGTTTTTTAGGGTTTTTTGAAAAAAACACCCGAATCCAAAACACACCCGAATCCGACAAAAAAATTCGGTGAGGTTTTGCCAAAACGCGGTCGAACCCAAAACACGGCCGCGGAACCGAACCCAAAACCAAAACACAAAACCCGAAAAATTTCCGGCGCTCATCTCTACGGGCCCTCAGACTCTCCACCTCTCTGCAAAACTTCAAACGGGCTCTCAAGACCCACTTCTTCACCAAACCCAGCCAAATCTCATCCTAACCCTCTTTTCCATGCTCTCTGTCTACCCCATCTGTGTCACCCCTGTCTGTCTGCCCCTCCCCTTTAGAATGTAAGCTCTCACGAGTAGGGCCCTCTTCCCTCATGTGCTTATCCTTTTCTTACGTTAATAATCCTCAACTGCCCAAATCCTGCAGTTTTTTGGCCACCTTGAAACTTATCTCTATGTCGTTTACTGGTGTAGTTATGCTTAGTTACCCTGTACTTGTCCTATATTGTCTTCAACTGTAAGTCACTGTTTTCCTGTTTTGATTATGGTGGTCATTCCGAGTTGATCGCTAGCTGCATTCGTACACTGTGCAGCGATGAGGCAAAAAATCGGCAGTTCTGCGCATGCGTATGTGGCGCAATGCGCACGCGCAACGTACTATTACAACGACCGATGTAGTTTCACACAGGGTCTAGCGAAGCTTTTCAGTCGCACTGCTGGCTGCAGAGTGATTGACATGAAGTGGGCGTTTCTGGGTGGCAACTGACCGTTTTCAGGGAGTGTTCGGAAAAACGCAGGCGTGGCTGGGCGAACGCAGGTGTGGCTGGGCGAACGCAGGGCGTGTTTGTGACGTCAAAACAGGAACTGAACAGTCTGAAGTGATCGCAAGCGCTGAGTATGTCTGAAGCTACTCTGGAACTGCACAAAAATAAATTGTAGCCGCTCTGCGATCCTTTCGTTCGCACTTCTGCTAAGCTAAAATACACTCCCAGTGGGCGGCGGCATAGCGTTTACACGGAGGCTAAAAACTGCTAGCGAGCGATCAACTCGGACTGACCACCCATGTGCATATGTACTCTGTAATTGGGCGCTGCGGAACCCTTGTGGCACCATATAAATAAAGGATAATAATAATTTTTATGTCTCCCACTTATTTAATCCTTTTTTTTATTTTTATAAATGTCCACAATACAATATGTTAAGCTAATAAAAACGTCACTAAAAAATTACAGCCCCGTCTTACTGCCTATTGTCAACAATACTGCTCTTACAGCATCCAACGCCTCATTACCATTTCCATAATTACCCTCAGCGATTTCCATCTCTTCCTTTTCCTCGGCTTCTGCGAGCGCCGCCTCCTGCTGGCGCAGTTGCTGAATGGGGAATACAAACACACAAACAGTTAAAAAAAAAAAAAAACTACTCAGAGACAATAAAACACCAACCGTCAAATGGACAACTCCTGACATCCTGACATCCTGACAGCTGGACTGTTGCTGAATTATTAGAGACCAAAGTCATTTTGTGCGCTCGAGAAAAAACAGGCCACACGCTATTTTAGCTCTATGCATCATATTCAAAGTCACGTCTGTAATAAAAGTGTCGGGGCGAACGCACAACCGCCATAAACTCTTCCTGTACAGCTCTGCAGAACATCTGCCTCCATCTCCCAACCCTATAGACCCTGCAGCTGAACGTGGCCAGAAATCTCCCCACTTTTCCCATCCATAGCACGGAGTAGCACCTCTGCAAATGTTCACTATGAGCTCCAGTTTGTGTCATCTTCTCTCATGTCTAATATCACCTGAACCGTTCTCCAGAATGTTCCTGCGGATGCACAGTGATTACAACGCGGGCTGGCGTGGCGTATTTTGCATGAATTCACAATGAGTATGCCAGAGCAGCGGTTATGTGCATATACATGCATGCAGATGTGTGATTCTGCCACTTACGCCTGCTGCGTCTGGAAGGGGCGAATGGAGTGGGGTGGGGCACTCTGCGGTCGGACAACTACTGTCATCTGCAAATGATGCTCTGATTGATCACTTTAATATTTCATTTATTACACAATGAATGCAATGGGGGTGAATCTAGGGAGGACGCATTTGCAGTAGCAGCTGCGACAAATTTGCTCGGAATGTGCGTATGAATATGGCCACTGGAGCCAGCGGAACTGCGTGTTTCAATGCAGTTCCTTACACCAACATGCCCCTGACATGCCTGAGATCGTTAGCCACCGGCCCGTCACACCATGGATCTGCATGCAATTTCCGGTATGCGTCCCCTGGCGGTAACAGACAAGAGCTGAGCATAGGGATTCCATGCTATATATATATATATATATATATATATATATATATATATTATATGGCGGTATAAACCAGGACCTGCTGCCTTGACTCCGGAACGAGCCAGGCAGCAGTGATTGGACTATGGAAGAACTCGGTCACTGAAGTGCAAAAACGCGGCGTTTAATGGTAGTACACACTATTATCTGCCGGGATCCGGTCTCTAGGTCGACACTGTCTAGGTCGACCACTATTGGTCGAAAGAAAGTAGGTCAACATGGTTTCTAGGTCGACAGGTACTCTAGGTCGACATGACAAAAGGTCGACATGAGTTTTTCACTTTTTTTAAATTTTTTAAACTTTTTCATACTTTACAATCCACGTGGACTACAATTGGGAATGAGCTCAGCAGTAGTAGAGCGAGGCACCTTGCCCCCGCATGGCGAGCCATGCCAGGGGACACTGTGCACTAATTGTGGTTCCCGGTCACTCTACGAAGAAAACAACACCAACATTTAAAAAAAAAACCTCATGTCAACCTTTCTTCATGTCGACCTAGTACATGTCGACCTGGAGTCCCTGTCAACCTAGAAACCATGTCGACCTACTTACTGTCGACCAATAGTGGTCGACCTAGACACTGTCGACCTAAGTCTAGTCTATCTAACATTCCACGCCCCTCTGCCGATCTCGATTTATAACCATTAGATAATAATTACATTTTATACCGCACACCCACCCCCATCTCACCTCCTTCAGGGTTTCGATGGAAGCAAAGTACTTGGACCACCAGTCCAGCATGCTCTCGTCAGGCTCCTCTTCTTCAATTTCTTCCCCTTTCTTCTTTTTCTTCTTCTTCTCCTTTTCATCTTCATTCTGGCAGATCACACGGGAAAAGTCAGAGAAAACCATGGGATAACAGGAGAGAAGACGCACAGAACCCGCTATATAAGAAGTGATAATATGGGCCTTTATCATCATGGCCATATGCACAGTGTAGAGAGGCTTACTGGGAACTAGATATAAAAACAGTAGATATATTTGGGAAAGAACGACTATATAAAATTGCTACAAATAATGAAACAGCACTATAGTTTACACATCTCCCAACCAAACTGTCCAGGGCCTAGCTACATTCCCCTGAGCATGTTTATGTTCCCCTGGTCCAGTCTACATTGCCCAGGGCCTATCTACGTTCCCCAGGGCCTATCTACGTTCCCCTCGGCCTTCATTACTTTCCCCGGGGCCTATCTACGTTCCCCTTGGCCTTCCTACTTTCCCCAGGGCCTATCTACGTTCCCCTCGGCCTTCATTACTTTCCCCAGGGCCTATCTACGTTCCCCTTGGCCTTCCTACTTTTCCCAGGGCCTATCTACGTTCTCCTGGGCCAGTCTACATTCCCCACAGCCTATCTACGTTCCCCTGCACCTGCCTACATTCCCATGGGCCTATCTACGTTCCCCTGGGCCTGTCTATGTTCCCCAGGGCCTGTCTATGTTCCCCTGCGCCTGCCTACGTTCCCCTGCGCCTGCCTACGTTCCCCTGGGCCTGCCTACGTTCCCCTGGGCCTGTCTACATTCCCCTAAGCCTGTCTACATTCCCCCGGGCCTGTCTACATTCCCAAGGACCTTTCTATGTTCTCCTGCACCTGTCTATGTTTCCCTGCACCTGTCTATGTTCCCCTGGGCCTGCCTACGTTCTCCTGGGCCTGCCTACGTTCTCCTGGGCCTGCCTACGTTCCCCTGGGCCTGCCTACGTTCCCCCGGGCCTGTCTACATTCCCAAGGACCTTTCTATGTTCTCCTGCACCTGTCTATGTTTCCCTGCACCTGTCTATGTTCCCCTGGGCCTGCCTACGTTCTCCTGGGCCTGCCTACGTTCTCCTGGGCCTGGCTACATTCTCCTGAGGCCTGCCTATGTTCCCCTGGCCCTGTCTACATTCCCCTGGGCCTGTCTATGTTCCCCTGCACCTGTCTTTGTTTCCCTGGGCCTGCCTACATTCCCCTGGGCCTGCCTACGTTCTCCTGGGCTTGCCTACGTTCCCCTGGGCCTGCCTACATACATTCCCCTGCACCTGTGTATGTTCCCCCGGGCCTGTCTATGTTTCACAGCTGCTGTCTACATTCTCCTGGGCCTGTCTACGTTCTCCTGGGACTGTCTACGTTCTCCTGGGACTGTCTACATTCTCCTGGGTCTGTCTACGTTCTCCTGGGCCTGTCTATGTTCTCCTGGGCCTGTCTATGTTCTCCTGGGCCTGCCTACATTCTGCTGGGCCTGCCTACGTTCCCCTGGGCCTGTCTATGTTCTCCTGGGCCTGCCTACATTCTGCTGGGCCAGCCTACGTTCTCCTGGGCCTACCTATGTTCCCCTGGGCCTGCCTACATTCTGCTGGGCCTGCCTACGTTCCCCTGGGCCTGCCTACGTTCCCCTGGGCCTGTCTATGTTCTCCTGGGCCTGCCTACATTCTGCTGGGCCTGCCTACGTTCTCCTGGGTCTACCTATGTTCCCCTGGGCCTGCCTACATTCTGCTGGGCCTGCCTACGTTCCGCTGGGCCTGCCTACGTTCCCCAGGGCCTGTCTATGTTCTCCTGGGCCTGCCTACGTCCAGGCCCCCCTGGGCCTGCCTACGTTCCGCTGGGCCTGTCTACGTCCCCCTGGCCTCTAGCTGTAGAATCAGATGCCTGACTGGTTTATTTCCGCTGCCTTGGAGGGGTATGGCCCAGCTCGCATTTGCTCTCTGCACTGATACGTTTGAATCCATAAAGCAGCTCTGTGTTGTATCCCAGGGCAACAGGAATAAATGTATCCCCCTTATGTTATATATACATGCATGAAAAGCACAGAAAAGAGCTAGAACGATAAAGCCGTGTATTTAGTAATAATGTGGGGTCGGCATCTTCAAGCCAAGAAATTTAAATGTGTGAATGTTAAAAACCCCTTTAATCCAGTTGCCACGGTAACTGTGTGAATATACAAGGACATAATGAAAACGATAGTGTTGGTTTTGCATCACATTTATTAAAGGTATTAGATAATTATAATTACTGCTGCTTCACAGATGATGTTAATGAGCCACAACTGAAGAGAACTATAAACGCCAGGAGCGTGGCATTGTCGCACATCCGCGCAGTGCGGGAAACAACAGGCACACTGCAGATACTCTCAGAGGGTATTTACCAGATATCCTTTAATAAACCTCTTACAGTATATTATTTCCATGCGTTTCTGTATTATGTGACATGCTGTGTGCGTCGGCACCTACTCAGTGTCCCTCCTTTATCGAACATCAGTAATATACTGTAATATTTTGTGCGCCATTCATTCCGTGCAGAAAGTAACAATTCTGAGCAACGTGTCAAAGGGTCACAGTGTACAGCAGATTTCGTGCACGGTTCTTCATGACAAGGTGACAATCCACTTACCACGTCTACCTTAACAACAGCGTCAGAATTCTGCGACATAAAGGTGAAGGGAGATGGAAAAAAAACAAATGGCGTTTACTGACACACAGCGGTGACTATGGCGGACATGACACAATGGAACACAGCACAAAATGAACAATTAACAAAACTTAAGAGCGATTGCGATACAATAGGGATATTATCATGTTTTATAATCTCACATACGTCCTGGAATTATGGGGGGGTTGGAGATTTATCATAGATTGGTGGAGAGAGATAAAGTACCAACCAATCAGCTCCTAACTTCCACGTTACGGGTTGTGTTTATAAAAATGTCAGGAGCTGATTGGCTGGTCCTGGCCCTGTGTTTGAAAAAGGGCAGGAGCTGATTGGTTGGTACTTTATCTCTCTCCACTTTATATCTCTCTCTCTCTCTCTCCAAGCTTTGATAAATGAAGCAGAAAGGTACGGAACTCTGTAAGCCACCTTGACCATCAGGCAAAATAAGGTTGACTCTTCTTTAAAATCAAATTCTATAGGTGTCTGTTACAGACATGCAAATAAAAAAAAAAGCAGACGATTGCATTGCGCAAATCACGGTCTTTGTTACACACTCACCGCCTCCAGCTTCACCATAGTCTCCATTTTCTTGATGGGGACTTCGGGTTCCATGTTGACAACTATTTCACCTGTGGGGCGAGAGCAGGGCCCTCCGTTTGCCAGTACCAAATAGCCATTCACCAACTTAGCTGGACAGAGGACAGAAAGAGATAGAAGACAGGACAGACTCAAGACGAGAGATACTGCAGAATGAAATTGTAGATGGTAGAACAACGTGAGATTAGAGATGGTGAAACGCAGAGTAATGCGGAAAACGGAAAGGAAATAAGGTCGCAGCCAAATATTACAGGAACAACTAAAGCAGATCTCCATGAGTGACAACCAACATGGCTTCTCGTATTATCCAGACAAACAACCAAATGTAGCAGATAATAGTTATGCACTGATATATTACATTCAACAGTTGTTCAGGAATGTAAAAAAAAAAGGAATTTTAAGAAATGTTATTGCCCCCGAAACGCGTTGGTAGGAAAACCTGTGATTTGTTACTTGCAATGCAATGAAACAAGACCACCGACAGGATGAATTGCCATGTGGCTCTTATGGTGGTACATTACTTCCAGTGAAACCAAGTATCACAGTGTGAACAATAGAAATGCAATTGGATGGTCAGGTTTTAATTACCATTTCTGAATCCAATATTTATAAAAAATGTGGTTTATCATGATTTCTTAACCCAAGCCAGAGTTGTCTTAACAGCACCGTAGGCCCTGGGCACAGCACTGTACTGGGGCCCCTACACACCCATTCAAGGGAATACATTTTAAATTATATATACATTATATATATATATATATATATATATACATACACATACAGTATATATATATATATATATATATATATATATAAAACTTACCCCTCTACATAACACTGTCAAATCTGACTATCAGTTCAAGAATTGAGAAAATATTTTGGGCACAAAAACACACCAAATGTCAATTAATAATGTAAATTTAAATAGTTTTTTTTTGTTTTGTCTTTTGTATTTTTTGTTGGTTGGTTTTCTTACACTGGTGTTTGTTTTATTACTTATGACCCTTTTTCTAAGGAAAGTGGGAGAAGAACAGCTGAAGAATCAGATGCTGTGTAAACTGTACAGCGCTGCGGAATATGCGTGCGCTATATAAATAACTGGTAATAAATAAATAATAAATAAGCTATGAATGGCCGTAACCCTTGATGGTGACTGAAACGTGCACCACCATGATGGCAATCTATCATAGTTAATGATGGGCACGGCACAGAACGAGCACTACGACCTCTGGCGTAATGTATTTAGCTTGATTTCATACTGCGCAAGTACAGAACGGTGTGCGTCCATGTATGTGTCCATGCAGACTTGCAGACTTCTGCCACTGAATGGGAGGAGTGGGGTGAGAAGCGGCTGCTACTGAATAACGTCAACCAAGAACAGTACGGGTGTACTGGTAAGTTAGTGTGGCCCCATTTATTCTCAAGGAGAAGGCCCGCAAGTGACCTCTCAGTTGCGCCGGGAGCCAGTAGGGTTTGCTGCACAATAGGACTTTCAAAACCGACGGGCATCAGTGGCTGATTTAAGATGACAATCAAAACCAACGCTAAGTAAATACTGTTACTTTAGACACTAATGTGCTGTCGATGACCCTCGAATTTCAATTGAAGCCCAAAGTGACGCTTAGTAAATTGACCTGTAACTGTTCAATTTTCAGTGAATTGATTTAGAAATACTTGATTTCTGGTTAGAGAAAAAGAAATTGTTATCAAAAATAGAGAGCCGGAAGATTTAAAGAGACTGGAAGCTTGCATCTTTCCTCATATCTAGGTTTATCATAAGGATTTCATGTTGCCTATAGGTAAAGACCTAATCTTATATTATAAAAGGCTAACTCTGCTCCTTACCTCCATGGGGGAAATTCAAGTGTTTTGCATGCCAACGGCCACTAGATGGCACCCGAGCTGCAGACTGTTAGCTCTCAGGAACAGGACCCTCTCTACCCTCTGCTCACATGTGGGTATGCTTTGTCAGCCTCACGTGTATTTCTCATGATTGGTTATTCTGCCCCTTACAAATGTGGATGATTCTGATGATGACCCCCCCGGCCCACCTACATTAACCCTCCAAATAATATCAGACAATACCTGCTGCATTCCAGTTCTGAGATTTCTTGTCGGGGGGACGGTAGATAAATTTGCGCAGCGAGCTGACAGCATGTGACCCCACCAGCGTATATCGCCCGAACGCCCGGCAGTCCACCACCCGGATATTCAAGGGTGGGTGAAGCAGCTCATTCTCTGGAAGGTCCTGTGGAGAAACCCTGAAGATGTTCACACTACTCAGCCACTACTCAGTAACCTATCAGCAGGACATAAACAGGAACAGCCTCGTAGTAAGTGCTGTATATCAGTGGGTGAGTCCATCATATATGCTTTAAGGCACTGTACACATTGTGTAGATATTGCTATTCTCCACTTACCACTTCAAACCATTTAACTAAAGTGCTAAAGTTTGGATTCTTCTTATAGTTTTGGATGAGAGCCGACTGTACCCCCTTTCCTGCACATTCGATGTCCACTCTCGGCCTGTCCACCTGGGCAAGATTGACCCTCTTGAGGTCTCTCAGTCCCCAGAAGAGGATCTGGCAACAGAGAAATTGTAGTGAATAACAGGGCAGGCTAAACTGGTACCCGGGCAGTGATAAGCTAACATCTATCTACTCAGACGTCCTATACCTCCACTCTGTATTTACTGAGAACAGGTCGGATGCCCATCGGGACCGGCAAGATGGGTCCTCTCTCCAGGTCTGTAGGTCCATCAATAGCTGGAAGGTCAGATTTACCAGCAGGGCCAATCTACAATACAAATATGGTGATATTCATTAGGTAAGTAAGTAAGACCTTTATTACTGACACTATGGTGATATTTAATGATTATACATTCCAAACAAGCCAAATCATGGCAACTATGATGAAAGAGGGCAATGTTTATGTCTTATTCTGGCTCGGCTGCCCTTGATGTGAATAATAGGATCATTTTGGATGTTATTTTCCCCAATAGACCTCTGCACATACAGGACATGTTCTTATGAAAGCTAAGTCCGTAGCTAACGCATTTCACAGCTGTTCAACACAGGTCACCCTGGGGGCATATCTGGAACCATCCATCCAACCAATGACCAGTCCATACCTGGAGAAGTTCAAAGGCGGCCAGCAAGTCTCCGGCAGTGGAGTTCCCACGGTATATCTGGTAATACTCCAGTTGCGGTGGGAACCTGGGAGGACAATAACCTTCATCAGCCATTTTCACTACTGGCTTAGCAAATGTCCTGCCCATGAAATCCGCCTTTCCCTGAAAAACACAATGTTATTATTAAATACAATGGAGTATAGTGATAAATATAGTGACATGGATCTTGTAGACATTCTTAGACACTCAATGATGTTAAGACCATCCTTCCTATTTTAATACAGAACTTTACTGGCAGCCATGTGTACCCAACATGCCAACTACCTAACACTCCCGCACCCCAACACATATACTCTCCAAGCACCCACTTCTATTTCTGTATAAATAAGATACACATAAAGTAAGATAGAAAATAAAAAAACTTATTCAGTAACATAACAACAGTAGAGACAGCGTCCCTAGGTAAGGGCCAATGTTGTGTTTCCACAAAAAGTGATGCTAAGGTAAGTACATTAATGATTGCAGTGGCTTTGCTACATGAAGGCCTACCAACGTGTTCCGCCTTTCGCTGTGACATGCTATGTCCCATTTTTCTTACAGTATTTGGTTTCAGGTCGACATGCCCATATCTCTGTCTGTCCAGGTGTACATTCCCACCTTGGGGTTGCACAATGACCCTGCGCTGTTTCGGTTGGGCAGATGAGTTTTAAGGGGAGGAAGACATTAAAGTTCTAGCAAGGGATCATATGGAAAGCCAGACAGATCATGTAGGAACTACTATTATTACCATTATTACCATGTATTATCATGTATTTATAGGGTACCACAAGGGACCACAGTGCCATACAAGGGGAAAAAGTGACAAGATAAATAAGTACAGACTAATATGGACAGTAGATGAATAATTACAGTGTGTAGAGGAGAGTGCCCTGCTCGTAAGAGCTTACAATCTATCCTGTGTTCTGTACCAGTCTAACCAATGACACCAGATGAGAATATACTTACCACCGTGTCTTGGTCGTAGACCTCAATGACTATAATGGGAGGATCATCTCGCATCTCGTTTGCTTCTCCGTAAAGTTCCACATTGTCAAACACAAGTAGCTGGTCCCAGGTGGGGCAGAGAGTTTCATTGAGCACCTGAGATAGAAAAGAATAAGTCCGGCAGCCTCAGCTCTCCCCATGCAGCAGTCTCAGATCTGACGTTACTGAGGCGTCACCTTCTCCTCTTTTCATGTTTATGTTACTTTAATGTGGAGTTTCAGATATTTCTATACCTGTTATCAGCCCCCCAAAATTCTCACGTAACATATAGTTACATACTGTATACATATATCATATAGTTACATATGCATAGTGATGAGTATACTGATGCAGCACAATGGGAGATTCCTCAATATTCGCTGATTCTGAGTCTGCTAATCACTTTGTGAATATAAGACTTAAAAAAAAAAAAAAAAAAAAACAACGCAAAATAAAATTGCCTTTTAAAAATAGATTTTCAAACTACTAATTTTATTTAAAATATTTATTAAAAACTTCTGTAGAACATATTTACATTTAAGTAAATACCACTTTTCATACCCCTACGAGAACTCTACAAACTCATCAAAATAATTTCGGAAACACAGAACCATTGACGCCAACATAGCAAGCCAATCAGATGATGGAACCGCAGACTCGCCCATCTTTCCCGATAAATACTGAAAGCAGCAGCGTGACGCATCTCACCTCTGTGCACTGACTCTGAGTGTTGAAGAAGACTCTGGCAAAGGGGTCGGAGAGGCCGCTACTGTCTGCGGCGAATAAGCTGCGTGCCTGGTACATGTGCGCTCGTAGCTGAAACACCTGCTTCTCTGGAAAACATACAAACAAAGGGGGGAGATGTATCAAGCCTTGGAGAGAGATAAAGTGAAGAAGTTGCCCAAATCAACCAATCCGCTTCTGCCATTGAGCTAGGACAGTCTTTGAAATGACAGTTGGATACTGATTGGTTGGTTTGGGCAACTGCTCCACGTTATCTCTGTATCCAAGGCTTGAGACGTCTCCCCTGTATAGTGCAGCACAGGGAGGGGAGACACACAGACTGTACTGCACATGTATGTGGGATAAGGATCATGTTATCTCAGGCAGAACCACCAGCGCTTACTTGTATAGCTCAGGCTTATGGGGGGGAAGCTCTGCAGGCCCGGGCCCTTCACTGCTTTAATCTCCTCAAATCCACATGGAAGACCGCACAGGAAGTCCTTCCGCTGCTTATTCAGGCCCAGCCACATGTAGACCTCCATCTTAGCTTGTACCGTCCAACCCGCAGGACCAAAGCCACGTTTGCCGGGCAGCTGGAGGGATGGAGGAGATAATGAGGTGGGTGAGACACTTTATACTGCCCCTAAGTACCCAGTTATTTAACTAAGCACTAAATTCTATCTATCTACCTACCTACCTATCTCTCTCTCTTTATCTATCATCTCTGTCTCTACCTATCTCTCTACCTATCTCTCTACCTATCTCTCTATCTATCTATCTATCTATCTCGATATCAATCTCTCTCTCTCTCTTTATCTCTCTGCCTGTGTGTGTGTCTCTTTCTCTCCATCAATCTCTCTATCTACCTACCTGTCTCTATCTATCTATCTTTCCCTCTCTCTCCCTCTCTAGCTATCCACCTCTCTCTCTCTATCCATATCTATCTATCTATCTATCTATCTATCTATCTATCTATCTATCTATCTGTCTGTCTGTCTGTCTGTCTGTCTGTCTGTCTGTCTGTCTGTCTGTCTATCACTACATCTATCTATCTATCTATCTATCTATCTATCTATCTATCTATCTATCTATCTATCTATCTATCTATCTTTCCCTCTCTCTCCCTCTCTAGCTATCCACCTCTCTCTCTCTATCCATATCTATCTATCTATCTATCTATCTATCTATCTATCTATCTGTCTGTCTGTCTGTCTGTCTGTCTGTCTGTCTGTCTGTCTGTCTGTCTGTCTGTCTGTCACTACATCTATCTATCTATCTATCTATCTATCTATCTATCTATCTATCTATCTATCTATCTATCTATCTATCTATCGTGTGTGTGTGTGTGTGTGTGTGTGTGTGTGTGTGTGTGTGTGTGTGTGTGTGTCTTTTTCTCTCTCTCTCTATCTCTATATCTATCGATTTATCTATCTATCTCTCTTTATCTCTATCTATCTATCTATCTATCTATCTATCTATCTATCTATCTATCTATCTATCTATCTATCCATCTAAGAAAGAAATATTGAGCTCCAGGCCCATTGGCCTGAATGTAAACGCTGTATCCCTATACACACATGTTGTAGTGACATACAATGTAAATGCTGTATCTCTATACACACATGTTGTAGTGACATACTACAGAAAGGGCCGCTGCTGCAAATGCCCCAGCGGCAGAAATACGCAGCGGGTGTAACACCAGCCCCACGTGTGGCGGATATTGCTGCACGTCTGTACTGTAGCAGCAGAGTCACCTCTCCCAGTGTTCCCAGTGCAGACTGGCTGAGTTATGTGGATGGGAGGGAGCACGTAGGTGACCTGCTGCATTGCCCACACTAATAGAGGTCATATATCAGGCCTGGTGATGATGCGATACAGACAGATAGAAGTCCTCAGGATGCTGTGTGTGCAGAGCTGCAAATGAGGGAATTACGGCGCCCACACAGGACTGACCCAGCGTTACTGCTCTCGCCGTGACTCGCAGGCATTAACCCTTGTGCTCTGCACTGTGCAATATATATTATCATCTTACACCTGTGTCACCATTGTGGGACCTGGGCAAAAAGGGGGCCACCAGGAATATAGCCATGGGGAGTCACTACTGCGCTGACAGCAAAATATTATGCAGATGGGGTGAGCTTTATTGAAGCATTTAGCCCAGCCAATCAGTGAATTAGCATCAGCAGAGATGGTGGGGCTGATTCTGCGTCACACACTAGTAGCGTAAGCCGGAGTCAGTGCTTTGTTCTAATGTGAGACTCTGTAGGGCTGATGCGGGGGTCAGACACAGGGTTCCCCTCACCATGCGTATGACCCAGGATTGCACCGCGCTTTGGCTACACGCCCAGGACAATCCTACAAGTCAGAGCAATGTCACTGCCCCAAAACTCCCAAATCCATGGAAAGACAGATCTAACGGAGATCCATATAGGAGGGAGATACGCAGTGATGTGTAAGTGCGCAGCTGCGCTGTATGCAAGCACTCGCCATCTGCGTCCACTCAGCGTCAACCCCAATGTGTCACACATTTCCCCTGCATCTACTCCATCTGTAGTGTGTACATACACTGCGTCCTACAGCGCACATACACCGGCATAACATACTGTGGGGCGCTAGCGTAGAATGAGCCCCACTGGTGGGTCCTTGTTCTGTCTGCTGTAATTCCCAGACCTGAGCCCACCTGAAGCCTGTCACTGACCTTAAGGAAGACGCACTTGACCTTCCCACAGTCCTTTCCCGTCTCCTCGTCCACAATGGAGTAGAGGATGTCCTTGGAGGGGATGCGGGCGTAGGCCACGCGTTTGTTATTGCTCAGCATCCAGATGAAGATGTCTGGGATACTGTGCTGCGGCTGCGGGGGAGACGGCGACACAGTCACTGGTACACGTACACGGGGAAGAGAAACTCGCGCATCGCTTCATTGGGGGTTATTCAGAGTTGTTAGCACATATATACTGTACTGAGGTCACCTATACAACATAGCCCAACCACAGTATATACTGTACTGAGGTCACCTATACAACATAGCCCAACTACAGTATATACTGTACTGAGGTCACCTATACAACATAGCCCAACCACAGTATATACTGTACTGAGGTCATCTATACAACATAGCCCAACCACAATATATACTGTACTGAGGTCACCTATATAACATAGCCCAACCACAGTATATACTGTACTGAGGTCACCTATACAACATAGCCCAACCACAGTATATACTGTACTGAGGTCACCTATACAACATAGCCCAACCACAGTATATACTGTACTGAGGTCACCTATATAACATAGCCCAACCACAGTATATACTGTACTGAGGTCACCTATACAACATAACCCAACCACAGTATATACTGTACTGAGGTCACCTATATAACATAGCCCAACCACAGTATATACTGTACTGAGGTCACCTATACAACATAGCCCAACCACAGTATATACTGTACTGAGGTCATCTATACAACATAGCCCAACCACAGTATATACTGTACTGAGGTCACCTATACTACATAGCCCAACTACAGTATATACTGTACTGAGTTCATCTATACAACATAGCCCAACCACAGTATATAATGTACTGAGGTCATCTATACAACATAGCCCAACCACAGTATATACTGTACTGAGGTCACCTATATAACATAGCCCAACCACAGTATATACTGTACTGAGTTCACCTATATAACATAACCCAACCACAGTATATACTGTACTGAGTTCACCTATATAACATAGCCCAACCACATTATATACTGTACTGAGGTCACCTATACAACATAGCCCAACCACAGTATATACTGTACTGAGGTCATCTATACAACATAGCCCAACCACAGTATATACTGTACTGAGGTCACCTATACAACATAGCCCAACCACAATATATACTGTACTGAGGTCACCTACACAACATAGCCCAACCACAGTATATGCTGTACTGAGGTCACCTATATAACATAGCCCAAACACAGTATATACTGTACTGAGGTCACCTATATAACATGGCCCAAACACAGTATATACTGTACTGAGGTCACCTATATAACATAGCTCAACCACAATATATACTGTACTGAGGTCACCTATACAACATAGCCCAACAACAGTATATACTGTACTGAGATCACCTATATAACATAGCCCAAACACAGTATATACTGTACTGAGGTCACCTATATAACATAGCCCAAACACAGTATATACTGTACTGAGGTCACCTATATAACATAGCACAACCACAGTATATACTGTACCGAGGTCGCCTATATAACATAGCACAACCACAGTATATACTGTACTGAGGTCACCTATACAACATAGCACAACCACCGTATATACTGTACTGAGGTCACCTATATGTACTGAGGTCACCTATACAACATAGCCCAACCACAGTATATACTGTACTGAGGTCACCTATACAACACAGCCCAACCACAGTATATACTGTACTGAGGTCACCTATACAACATAGCCCAACCACAGTACATACTGTACTGAGGTCACCTAAATAACATAGCACAACCACAGTATATACTGTACTGAGGTCACCTATACAACATAACCCAACCACAATATATACTGTACTGAGGTAATCTATATAACATAGCCCAACCACAGTATAAACTGTACTAAGGTCACCTATACAACATAGCCCAACCACAGTATATACTGTACTGAGGTCACCTATACAACATAGCCCAACCACAGTATATACTGTACTGAGGTCATCTATACAACATAGCTCAACCACAATATATATACTGTACTGAGGTCTCCTATATAACATAGCACAACCCCAGTATATACTGTACTGAGGTCACCTATACAACATAGCCCAACCACAGTATATACTGTACTGAGGTCACCTATACAACATAGCCCAACCACAGTATATACTGTACTGAGGTCATCTATACAACATAGCCCAACCACAATATATACTGTACTGAGGTCACCTATATAACATAGCACAACCACAGTATATACTGTACTGAGTTCACCTATATAACTTAGCCCAACCACAGTATATACTGTACTGAGGTCACCTATATAACATAACCCAACCACAGTATATACTGTGCTGGGGTCACCTATACAACATAGCCCAACCACAGTATATACTGTACTGAGGTCATCTATACAACATAGCCCAACCACAGTATATACTGTACTGAGGTCACCTATACAACATAGCCCAACCACAATATATACTGTACTGAGGTCACCTATGCAACATAGCCCAACCACAGTATATACTGTACTGAGGTCAAATATATAACATAGCCCAACCACAGTATATACTGTACTGAGGTCACCTATATAACATAGCCCAACCACAGTATATACAGTACTGAGGTCACCTATACAACATAGCCCAACCACAGTATATACTGTACTGAGGTAACCTATATGTACTGAGGTCACCTATACAACATAGCACAACCACAGTATATACTGTACTGAGGTCACCTATACAACATACCCCAACCACAGTATATACTGTACTGAGGTCACATATACAACATAGCCAAACCACAGTATATACTGTACTGAGGTCACCTATACAACATAACCCAACCACAGTATATACTGTACTGAGGTCACCTATATAACATAGCCCAACCACAGTATATACACTGTACTGAGGTCACCTATACAACATAACACAACCACAATATATACTGTACTGAGGTAATCTATATAACATAGCCCAACCACAGCATAAACTGTACTGAGGTCAGCTATACAACATAGCCCAACCACAGTATATACTGTACTGAGGTCACCTATACAACATAGCCCAACCACAGTATATACTGTACTGAGGTCATCTATACAACATAGCCCAACTACAATATATACTGTACTGAGGTCACCTATATAACATAGCACAACCACAGTATATACTGTACTGAGGTCTCCTATACAACATAGCCCAACCACAGTATATACTGTACTGAGGTCACCTATACAACATAGCCCAACCACAATATATACTGTACTGAGGTCATCTATATAACATAGCCCAACCACAATATACACTGTACTGAGGTCCCCTATACAACATAACGCAACCACAGTATAAACTGTACTGAGGTCACCTATACAACATAGCCCAACCACAGTATATACTGTACTGAGGTCACCTATACAACATAGCCCAACCCCAGTATATACTGTACTGAGGTCACCTATACAACATAGCCCAACCACAGTATATACTGTACTGAGGTCACCTATACAACATATCCCAACCACAGTATATACTGTACTGAGGTCAACTATACAACATAGCCCAACCCCAGTATATACTGTACTGAGGTCACCTATACAACATAGCCCAACCACAGTATATACTGTACTGAGGTCACCTATACAACATAGCCCAACCACAGTATATACTGTACTGAGGCCACCTATATAACATAGCACAACCACAGTATATACTGTAGTATGTCACCTATATAACATAGCACAACCACCATATATACTGTACTGATGTCAGCTATATAACATAGCCAAATCACAGTATACAGTATAAGGTCACTTAGATAACATACTATATACTACCATAAGCTATACAGTATAAGTCTCCCACTGACATAACCCATAGAGCACGGTCACTAACAGTATACACTGATGTCACCTATATAACATAGCCCAGCTACAGTATACACTGATGTCACCTATACAACACAGCCCACCTACAGCATATACTGATGTCACCCATATAACACAGTCCACCTACAGTATACACTGATGTCACCTATATAACACAGCCCACCTACAGTATACACTGATGTCACCTAAATAACACAGTCCACCTACAGTATACACTTATGTCACCTATAGAACACAGCCCACCCACATTATACACTGATGTCACCTATATAACATAGCTCACCTGCAGTATACACTGATGTCACCTATATAACACAGCCCACCTACCGTATACACTGATGTCACCTATATAACATATCCCACCTACAGCATATGCTGATGTCACCTATATAACATAGCCCACCTACAGTATACCCTGATGTCACCTATATAACACAGCCCACCTACAGTATACACTGATGTCACCTAAATAACACAGCCCACCTACAGTATACACCAATGTCACCTATATAACACAGCCCACCTACAGCATATGCTGATGTCACCTATATAACATAGCCCATCCGCAGTATACACTGATGTCACCTATATAACACAGCCCACCTACAGCATATGCTGACATCACCTATATAACATAGCCCAACTACAGCATATGCTGACATCACCTATATAACATAGCCCACCTACAGTACACACTAATGTCACATATATAACACAGCCCGCCTACAGCATATGCTGGAGTCACCTATATTCATGTATAGGGGAATCGCTCACCTCATCCGCCAGGAAGCGCAGTTTCTGCAGGAAGTTCTGGACTAATTTCAGTTTGTCTTTCACCGTGTTCTTCTTCACCTGGGACCTCATGGTCTTGGCTTGTGTGCCCATGTTTTCCTATAGGTGTACACACAGGAGTGAGAATGCAGCACACAATGTATAGGGGCAGTACCGGCGGCACATATGCAGCAGCAGTTACCAGCTCTCTCATGCAGGACTTCAGTCGCTCCCGGTCCAGCTTGGTGCGACCGTTCTGGTTCTGGTCCTTGTTAGCCAGGGTGACAAAGCGGCTGCAGAGGAAGCAGTTATTAGTAACAAAGTCATTCTGCATGCTGTATATACTATATGTGCAATAGTACAAGGGATAGATATCATAAGGATGTGCGCGGGGTATAGGAGGACATACACAGTATATCTGAAAACAGCTACTCCAACATAACTGGGACAAGTGATAAATGCTCCTTCATACTGATCCCAACAGAAGACAGTGTACAATGTCCGCCAGATGCACAAACCAACACATACCGGCCTGGACTCATACACAACCCGCACGCTGCGCCCATGGTCACATACTGTAGCTGATCAATTTTTTGCAACTGTGCATGCACAAAAAATTCTGAAACCCCCAACGGCGCCTGCGTCACAACATCACGGACTTCAAAGTTATTATTATTACTTTTCACTACACATGCTGCAGCTGGATTTAGGCTGCACAGTACTGTCTGTGCTGGGCACGTGCGCAGGATTCTAATATATACACGTAATAATACATGACCTGCGCTCATTCATGTCACGGAACCACACACCTGCAGAGCCACATATTTCACCGCAGAAGCTTGATTATTACAAAACTGTGCTGCAATTCTGACCATTACTACCCATGCTCAGGGACAGGCAGGGGGCTGCTATCCAGCCCTGGCATCTAAGCGCGCGCAGGAATAGGTGGCGTAGTCATGGCTCATGGGGGCGTGCCGCAAGTCACAGGGGCCTGACCTCATGGCACGCACCCGTCTCTCTATTCCGGGTAGCTGAGCAGAGTGCTGGAAGGTTGAGCTGCTCGGCCAGCCCGGCCTCTCTGTGTGGCTGGACCAGCTCATCGGCCCTTCTGTCAGGAGTGCCAGATGGGCAATCCGGACCTGCCCATGCTCCATCCCATCTGCATTCTTTCTCTGCATCAGGTCTCAGCAAGGTAGCACCTCTCATCACTTGCAGTTAGGGGGCACAGTCTAGCCCCCCCCCCCTATATTTTCTATATTGTGTATTTATATGTACACTTGAAGGCACGAGGCCCATTCAGCCTAGAGTAGCATCTCCCCCCCCCCCCCCCCCACTCCCCACCTGTCACTGATACCTCTTATATAAGAAACCCAGCACCATCTGCACATTTGAACAAGGCACAATTAAGGTAAGACCTATAAATCTAAATAATATGCCAGTTGTAGGGTGGAGTTTGAGGCGTGGGACCCCTGGATTGCTTTGACTGGGCTGCACCAGGACATCACAATATAATACTTACTTTAGCCCTCTCTAGCACTTTTATTTTATGTTTTTATGTATGCAATATATGATGGCAAATTGCTCAAATCAAACTGGTAACATTCCTCTGGAGCTGCGGGAGGGGGTTGTTCTAGACAAGAAAAAAACTAAAGGGTTTCTCCCACGCACACCCTAAGGGCTATTAGTAACAAGACCTGTACACTATATGGTAATAGAACATTTAGAGATCTTGGTTACATATATTTTGCAAAAAATATGAAAAGCCTCCAGGCTGTCAGGAATCCGCATTCTCCATTGCATCACTTCCAGTGAACAGGCATCTCCTGGCTTCAGTCCTCTGTTTTCAGAGTATTCCCTGAGAATTGGACCTGTGGAACTACAGGTCCCAGCAGTTCCAGTCTTCAGTCTCCTGCAGCCCACAGCTCACTGTGCTCCACCTAACCAGTTCTATCTTTTGGTAATCACTGGTTTCAGCCAGCAGCCTGGAGTACACAGTGATTCTAGTTAAACAGCATTAACTCCCGGTGCACTACTGATCCCAGCCAGCAACCAGCAGTGCATTGCATTAACTGTCTACAGAATCATTCTCCTGGTTAATCACCAGCTCCAGTTAACTCTCAGCTGATCTGGGCACCCAATCCTGGAGGGTGTGTTCTCACAGAGATTCATCCTATCATCACAGAGCAAGGTGTATAAACTCCAGTTCCTAGCTCATTCACATTGCCTTGGACAACGAGTCACATTTGGTGTGTCAAGACTCCAGTGGTTCCCCGTGTTCCAGTCTCCAGTGGTTCCCCGTGTTCCAGTCTCCAGTGGTTCCCCGTGTTCCAGTCTCCAGTGGTTCCTCTCATCATTTCATTCCATACATCATCCTGCATTTCTCCTGCTTGCTCCAGACTCCAGCCACAGTTCAACAGCAGTAAGAGACTCTCCTCAGGTGTTATTCTTTGCCTAATCTATGCACCTTGTTACCAGCATTCCATTCTGTGTATTGCATCCAGCACTTAACAAACATGCTGAGTTAGGACTGTCTCCTGCCTGGGCCTTGCTTGGCTAAAAGAACTTTTATGTTACAGAGACTGTGTGCTTCTTACAAATACCGAAGTTCTGTTTGCATCAATCAGTTACCAGTGACCTTATATTTTTCAAACCCGTTTGCATTCAGTTATCAGGTTATCTTCATTCCTCATTTGTGTTATCAGAGACTTTGTTTTGCTTTAAACCATTTTCATCCAGTTACCAAATTATTCTACGTTTGTTACCAGAGACTTTGTTTTGCTTGAAACCATTTGCATTCAGTCATCAAGTTATCTTCTATATTTGTGTTGCCAGAGACTTTTGATTATTACCTTGGATTCAGTTACTGCTTATTATTTCATCTGTTACTGCCAGTTCTAAGTTATCATCCACTGCTATATCATTTCTCTGTGACTTTTATGTTTAATAAACCTCAGTGCATGTGCGCAGGACTCTTTATGCAACCTCCACGTCTCATACGTCATTCCAACACTGACCCACTAGTGCCCCCTCCGGGAACAGACTAAATCGGAATCCTGACAACCTGACACAGGCCAATTCAAGGCGTCTCTATTACTGGAGGTCCCTAATACTAACTATAAGTCCAGGGTGCGGACCCCACTATTAACACACTGGAGGCTTATCATAATTTTTGCAAAATATATGTAACCAAGATCTCTAAATTTTCTATTACCATATAGTGTACAGGTCTTGTTACTAATAGCCCTTAGGCTGCGTGGAAAAAACACTTTTGCTTTTTCTTGTTTTTATACATGTAACATTTGTCACACATTTATTTTTCACCCCTGTGACACTCCCGACACACGCAGTAGCTGCTCTTATCTGTCGGACTTTCTCACACACACTTCACTTTCCTCACTAGTGTGATGCCTTTGGGTAGGTTTTGGGACTAGACCTGAACCCTCAGAATATTCGGGACTTACCTGACTGTGAGGTTACCGTGATGTGGTCGGTAAACCTGTAATTTAGGCTAATATAATGCGAAAAGCCTCTGTTTGATTGCAAAATTTATTGCAAAATGTATTACAGATAGTGCACCTGCATTCTTTCTCTTTGTGTGTGGCACTACAGGTCTCAGCAAGGTACAGATGGAGCCCTGCTCATCTATCCCTTTAACAGGTTTAATTGAGCCAGTGCTGTCGGACTTAATCCCCTGCTGTAATGACTTAATCCCCTGCTGTACTGTTCTCTCTGTATTGTATTGCATCTGAGAACAATAGATGAAAGGTTTATGCTAATAAGCCTTGGTGCACCATGGCGCACCAGAAAAGGCTAGATGAGCGAGGCTCCATCTGTACCACCTCTCATTACTTGTAGTTAGGGTGTGCAGTCTAGTGCCCCTTCCCTATATATCCATCCCATCTGCTGTTATATCCCCTTACGGCAGTGCTTTTTTCTCTTGGGGCCTACTTCAGAGATTGGGCAGTACGGATGGTGTAATGGTTAGCATTACTGCCTCACAGCACTGAGGTCATGGGTTCGATTCCCACCATGGCCCAACTGTGTGGAGTTTGTATATTCTCCCCATACTTGCGTGGGTTTCCTCCGGGTACTCCGGTTTCCTCCCACAATCCAAAAATATACTGGTAGGTTAATTGGATCCCAATAAAAAATTAACCCTAGCGTGAATGTGTGTGTGAGTGTACATGTGGTAGGGAATATAGATTGTAAGCTCCACTGGAGCAGGGACTGATGTGAATGGCCAAATGTTCTCTGGAAAACGCTGCGGAATATGTGTGCGCTATTTAAATAACTGGTAATAATAATAATAATAATTGATATAAACCTGGTGTATATGCACATCTCCAAAGCACTGGAGATGTGAGGCTGCGATGTTCCCCTCAGTGCTCCAAATGCTGCTGGCGTTTTGGGGTAGCGACGGGCAGGTTTACAGAACACTTTTGGAGCTATGAATCAACCCCAGAGTGTGTTTAGATTAAAAGGAATATACTCCTTCCTGACCCCATTGCATCAATCCACTGGATCATTCAGACTTACTGCAGCAATAAATCAATAAGAAACCAGGATGTACGGCTGTATGAATTATTAAAGCCCCCGTTCTGCCTTGCTCAGGCTGTTATTTCATCTTTCCGCTTCGCTGGCAGCTGTTGTTACTAGGCGCTCCCTTTTCCAACGATTGATATTTTATTTCTCTTCTACAGAAGCCCCGGAGGTCAGCCCTCAGTTCCTTTAATTAATGGCAGTAGAAGCTGTAACGGCACCAGGATGGCAGCGCGGCATTGAACACGCTGACCCACGCTATGATGTTTCCTCATATAATGAGTAACATTACGTTTCCTCAGACACAAGAACTATGAATTGTGGTCTCATTGTACCAGAAACTGCTGATTAAATGTCACCGGTTCTAGAAGAGAAAGTTTTACTTTACCCAAATTACTTTAATAAGTCATGTGTCAGACAGAGCCGATAGCACAAACCCGTACATACTCCCTGCACTGGTCATTTGTCACTGTAATGAGGGAGCAACCAGGTGCAGCCGTAACTAGTGTCTACCAGCCCGCAGATGGGGTAGATATTACAGGTAGAGGGTATCTAGTGTCTACCAGCCCTCAGATGGGGTAGATAATACAGGTAAAGGGTATCTAGTGTCTACTAGCCCTCAGATATGGTAGATATTACAGGTAGGGGGTATCTAGTGTCTACCCGCCCTCAGATGTAGTAGATATTACAGGTAGAGGGTATCTAGTGCCTAGCAGCCCTCATATGGGGTAGATATTACAGGTAGAGGGTTTCTAGTGTCTACCAACCCTGAGATGGAGTAGATATTACAGGTAGAGGGTTTCTAGTGTCTACCAGCCCTCAAATCGGGTAGATCGGAGGTTCCCAAACACGGTCCTCAATGCAGCCCAACAGTCCAGGATTTAGGTATATCCATGGCCCAGCACAGATGGTTAAATCAAATTGACTGAGATGCTAATTAAGTCACCTGTGGCCAAGCATGGATACATTTAAAACCTGGACCATTGGGGTGCTTTGAGGACCACGCTTGGAAACCTCTGGGGTAGATATTACAGGTAGAGGGTATCTAGTGTCTACCAGCACTCAGAGCCGGTAGATATTACAGGTAGAGGGTGTCTGGTGGAGCTAGTAGACACCTAATACCCTCTAATTTTCATATCTGCCCAATCTGACACTATAAAAGATAGAAGGTACCCTCTTCATGTAATATCTACCCCATCTGAGAGCTAGTAGACTCTAAATACCCCTACCTGTGATATATCCCCATCTGAGAGCTAGTAGACTCTAGATACCCCTACCTGTGATATATCCCCATCTGAGAGCTAGTAGACTATAGATACCCCTACCTGTGACATATAACCCATCTGAGAGCTAGTAGACTCTAGATACCACTAACTGTGACATATACCCCATCTGAGAGCTAGTAGACTATAGATACCACTACCTGTGATATATACACCATCTGAGAACTAGTAGACTATAGATACCACTACCTGTGATATATCCCCATTTGAGAGCTAGTAGACTCTAGATACCCGTACCTGTGATATATCCCCATCTGAGAGCTAGCAGACTCTAGATACCACTAACTGTGACATATACCCCATCTGAGAGCTAGTAGACTCTAGATACCCCTACCTGTGACATATACCCCATCTGAGAGCTAGTAGACTATACATACTACTAACTGTGACATATACCCCATCTGAGAGCTAGTAGACTCTAGATACCCCTACCTGTGACATATACCCCATCTGAGAGCTAGTAGACTCTAGATACCACTACCTGTGATTTATACCCATCTGAGAGCTAGTAGACTCTAGACACCGCTACCTGTGATATATACCCCATCTGAGAGCTAGTAGACTCTAAATACCCCTACCTGTGATATATCCCCATCTGAGAGCTAGTAGACTCTAGATACCCCTGCCTGTGACATATCTCCTTCTGAGAGCTAGTAGAGACTACATACCCCTACCTGTGACATTAACCCCAACTGAGAGCTAGTAGACTCTAGATACCCCTACCTGTGATATATCCCCATCTGAGAGCTAGTAGACTCTACATACCACTACCTGTGACATATACCCAATCTGAGAGCTAGGAGACTATAGATACCACTACCTGTGAAATATACACCATCTGAGAGCTAGTAGACTCTAGATACCACTACCTGTGATATATACCCATCTGAGAGCTAGTAGACTCTAGATACCCCTACCTGTGATATATCCCCATCTGGGAGCTAGTAGAGTCTAGATACCCCTACCTGTGACAGCTCTCCATCTGAGAGCTAGTAGGGTCTAGATACCCCTACCTGTGACATATACCCCATCTGAGAGCTAGTAGACTCTAGATACCCAAACCTATGACAATTCCTTCTGAGAGCTATTAGACTCTAGATACCCCTACCTGTGACATATCTCCATCTGAGAGCTAGTAGACTATAGAAACCACTAACTGTGACATATACCCCTTCTGAGAGCTAGTAGACTATAGATAACACTACCTGTGATATATACCCCATCTGAGAGCTAGTAGACTCTAGATACCCCTACCTGTGATATATCCCCATCTGAGAGCTAGTAGACTCTAGATACCCCTACCTGCGATATATACCCCATCTGAGAGATAGTAGACTCTAGATACCCCTACCTGTGACATATACCCCATCTGAGAGCTAACTAGACTATAGATACCACTACCTGTGATATATACACCATCTGAGAGCTAGTAGACTCTAGATACCCCTACCTGTGACATATACCCCATCTAAGAGCTAGTAGACTCTAGATACCCCTACCTGTGATATATACACAATCTGAGAGCTAGTAGACTCTAGATACCACTAACTGTGATATATACCCATCTGAGAGCTAGTAGACTCTAGATACCCCTACCTGTGATATATCCCCATCTGAGAGCTAGTAGACTCTAGATACCCCTACCTGTGACATATACCCCATCTGAGAGCTAGTAGACTCTAGATACTCCTACCTGTGACATATACCCCATCTAAGAGCTAGTAGACTCTAGATACCCCTACCTGTGACATATACCCCATCTGAGAGCTAGTAGACTCTAGATACCCCTACCTGTGACATATACCCCATCTAAGAGCTAGTAGACTCTAGATACCCCTACCTGTGATATATCCCCATCTGAGAGCTAGTAGACTCTAGATACCCCTACCTGTGACACATACCCCATCTGAGAGCTAGTAGACTATAGATACCACTACCTGTGACATATACCCCATCTGAGAGCTAGTAGACTCTAGATACCCCTACCTGTGACATATACCCCATCTAAGAGCTAGTAGACTCTAGATACCCCTACCTGTGATATATCCCCATCTGAGAGCTAGTAGACTCTAGATACCCCTACCTGTGATATATACCCCATCTGAGAGCTAGTAGAGTTTAGATACCCCTACCTGTGACATATACCCCATCTGAGAGCTAGTAGACTCTAGATACCCCTACCTGTGACATATACCCCATCTGAGAGCTAACTAGACTATAGATACCACTACCTGTGATATATACACCATCTGAGAGCTAGTAGACTATAGATACCCCTACCTGTGACATATACCCCATCTGAGAGCTAGTAGACTCTAGATACCCCTACCTGTGATATATACCCCATCTGAGAGCTAGTAGACTCTGGATACCCCTACCTGTGATATATCCCCATCTGAGAGCTAGTAGACTCTGGATACCCCTACTGTGATATATCCCCATCTGAGAGCTAGTAGACTATATATACCACTACCTGTGATATATACCCCATCTGAGAGCTAGTAGACTCTAGATACCCCTACCTGTGATATATACCCATCTGAGAGCTAGTAGACTCTAGATACCACTACCTGTGATATATACCCATCTGAGAGCTAGTAGACTCTAAATACCCCTACCTGTGATATATACACCATCTGAGAGCTAGTAGACTCTAGATACCACTACCTGTGATATATACCCCATCTGAGAGCTAGTAGACTCTAGATACCCCTACCTGTGATATATACACCATCTGAGAGCTAGTAGACTCTAGATACCACTACCTGTGATATATACCCATCTGAGAGCTAGTAGAGTCTAGATACCACTACCTGTGATATCTACCCCATCTGAGAGCTAGTAGAGTCCAGATACCCCTACCTGTGATATATACACCATCTGAGAGCTAGTAGACTCTAGATACCACTACCTGTGGTATATACCCATCTGAGAGCTAGTAGACTCTAGATACCCCTACCTGTGATATATACACCATCTGAGAGCTAGTAGACTATAGATACCACTACCTGTGATTTATCCCCATCTGAGAGCTAGTAGAGTCTAGATACCACTACCTGTGATATCTACCCCATCTGAGAGCTAGTAGAGTCCAGATACCCCTACCTGTGATATATCCCCATCTGAGAGCTAGTAGACTATAGATACCACTACCTGTGATATATACACCATCTGAGAGCTAGTAGACTCTAGATACCACTACCTGTGATATATACACCATCTGAGAGCTAGTAGACTCTAGATACCACTACCTGTGATATATACACCATCTGAGAGCTAGTAGACTATAGATACCACTACCTGTGTGATATCCCCATCTGAGAGCTAGTAGAGTCTAGATACCCCTACCTGTGATATATCCCCATCGGAGAGCTAGTAGACTATAGATACCACTACCTGTGATATATACCCATCTGAGAGCTAGTAGACTCTAAATACCCCTACCTGTGATATCTACCCCATCTGAGAGCTAGTAGACCCCCGATACTCTCTACCTCTGTCATAATCTATCCAGATACTCTCCACATGTGATAATCTGTCCCAATTGAGAGGTAATACGCACACCAGACACCATCAACCTGTAAGGCCCTACCCCCCCCGATGAAACTAGACTGCCCATATATAGTACACCTGTGAATATCTGCCCTCTCTGTAGACACTCCATATACCCCAAACCTTTGATAATCTACCCTTACGCAGGACAAATATAAACAACAATCATTCTTGATCTGTAATATTATACCCCAATTGGAAGCAGGCAGTCTGTACACTTTGTATTTTTGATAATCCACCCCAAGTGAGAGTTAGTAGGCACTATATAGGGGCAATCATCAGTTGATAAGAGTGATACAAAGATAGAGGTATATAGTGTATACTATACAGGTATATATATATACTCACAAACAGCTGCTGCTTAGCTCCTCCAGGACACCACGCAGCCTCCTCTCCGGATACGCCTTCTCAGTCTTTATCATCTCGTGGACATCATTCAGCCCCTCCTCCTGCGGGAGCCACGTGGAGAGTCAGGTGCGGAACACAATATGGGGACAAATGCCACAGTACACAGTCACAGCCTGAATGCAGTCATTAGTAGCTACTGTAACTGCAGTCTAGATGAGTCTTGCAGGTTGTTACGAATCCCATAATTCCGCTTTCTAATGTGACCATAGTGGGAAGAGCCTGTGTAATACGCCATAGTAGACCGAGCGCGTTAGGCTCTCCCAGCCTTTGGGGTCTATTCATGAAGCGGTGAAAAGTGTGGAGAAGTGAGCCAGTGGAGAAGTTGCCCATGGCAACCAATCAGCGGCTATGTATAATTTTATAGAATGCACTTTATAAACGTTACCTCAACACTGATTGATTGCCATGGGCAACTTCTCCACTGGCTCACTTCTCCGCTCTTATCACTGCTTCATGAATAGACCCCTTTGTCAGATCCGGCCTAAAGCAACATCATTTTATATATAAGCCGGAGAATGTTAACACAGTTAAACGGGAAGCAGTTAACTTCCCGACGGACGGGATCCCGAATATACCGACGCCGGGATGCAATGCCGGCGTCTACATACCGACATCATAATACGTCCAGGGCCGGGAAGGTTAGGGCTAGGGAACAGGGAGGGTGGGTTAGGCAGCAGGGAAGGGAGGGTTATGGATAGGCAGCGGGGAAGGGAGGGTTAGGGTTAGGCACATAAAAGGGGAGGTTAGGGTTAGGCACAAAGCGGGGAGGGTTAGGATTAGGCAGCGGGGAAGGGAGGGTTAGGGTTAGGCAGCGGGGAAGGGAGGGTTAGGATTAGGCAGCGGGGAAGTGAGGGTTAGGGTTAGGCAGCAGGGAAGGGAGGGGAAGGTTTAGGCAGCGGGGAAGGGAGGGTTAGGGTTAGGCAGTGGGGAAGGGAGGGTTAGGGTTAGGCAGCGGGGAAGGGAGGGTTAGGGTTAGGCAGCGGGGAAGGGAGGGTTAGGGTTAGGTAGCGGGGAAGTGAGGGGAAGGTTTAGGCAGCGGGGAAGTGAGGGGAAGGTTTAGGCAGCGGGGAAGGGAGGGGAAGGTTTAGGCAGCGGGGAAGTGAGGGTTAGGGTTAGGCAGCGGGGAAGTGAGGGTTAGGGTTAGGCAGCGGGGAAGGGAGGGGAAGGTTTAGGCAGTGGGGAAGGGAGGGTTAGGTTTAGGCAGCGGGGAAGGGAGGGTTAGGTTTAGGCAGCGGGGAAGGGAGGGTTAGGGTTAGGCAGGGGGGAAGGGAGGGTTAGGGTTAGGCAGGGGGGAAGGGAAGGTTAGGGTTAGGCAGCGGGGAAGGTTAGGGTTAGGCAGCGGGGAAGGGAAGGTTAGGGTTAGGCAGCGGGGAAGGGAGGGTTAGGGTTAGGCAGCGGGGAAGGGAGGGTTAGGGTTAGGCAGCGGGGAAGGGAGGGTTAGGGTTAGGCAGCAGGGAAGGGAGGGTTAGGGTTAGGCACCAGGCAGGAGAGTTAGGGTTAGGCACCCACAAGGGAGGGGTAGGGCAGGGGACAGAGGAGGGTTAGGAGTTTACTAGGGGGCAAGCTGTTGGTAATCTGACCGCCGGCATCCCGTCCATCGGGAAATCCTACTTAACATAGTTAAACAATAGGCAATAAAGGGTCTATTTACTAAGCCTTGAATGGAGATATAGTGGATGGAGATAAAGTGCCAGCCAATCAGCTCCTAACTGCTATATTACAGGCTGTGTTTGAAAAATGACAGTTAGGAGCTGATTGGCTGGTACTTTATCTCCATCCATGAGTGCAGCATTAATCTTGGTGTCTGGAAATAATATGGGGGTCATTCAGAGCTGATCGTAGCTGTGCTAAATTTATCACATCTACGATCATCCAAACTGACATGCGGGGGGACGCCCAGCACAGGACTAGCCCGCCCCGCATGTCAGTCCCCCCCCCCCGCACAAGTACAAAAGCATCGCACAGCGGTGATCACACATCACAGTAGCTCCCTACCTGCACAGCTCCTGCGGCAGGCTGGGAGTTACTTGCCGCATCCCTGGTTGCAGCGGCTGTGTGTGACATCACGCAGCCGCGGCGGCCCACCCCCTGCACGTTCCGGGCATGCCTGCATTGCTCAGACCGCGCCCCCCAAAATGGATGCCGATCGCATCTCTGGCATGCACATGCGCACTGCAGCGCCAACGCATGTACAGTTCAGACCTGATCGCCCACTGTGCAAAAACGCACAGCACAGCGTTCAGGTCTGAATTAGCCCCAATGTTCTACTGTCAGTGTCAGGGGCCTCTGGAAGTTCGGGAGACTGTAACCTGCACACTATCCATTGTCTGAGCTTCATAGATAGATTGAATAAATGACAAGTTGTGATACATCAGTTACTATGTCGGAGTTACAGCGCATGGGATTCACCACAGTAATGAGCCGGAGTCTGAGCCCCACGCAATCTGTTTGCAACACCGATGGTCACGTAGTTGAGCAATTATTTGCAACCGCGCATGCGCAACATTTCTGGAAACCCCATACGGCGCATGCGTTATACAGAGTGCACGCACAAAGGTGCTGCTGCGTCGTGGGGGGGGGGGGGGGGGGCAGACGGTATCAGAAATGGCATGGAATAGCGACGTACGCCCCTGGGAGGAGGCTGGTAGCGCACGCAGATTACAAGCGCTGTGTTCCCAGCCGCACAGCTGCAGCCATACGAGGCCGCGGTCAGACAGAGACACTGCCCCTGCCCTAAGTCTGGTGTAAGTTTCGATGCTGCATCCGATGGTCAGTATTACAGCGTGCACGGGTGCTATAAAACATAATTCTTATTAAACTAAACTCTACTGATGAAAATAAAGTTAAAAAAAACTTTGTTCCATGCCTGCCTCCCATCCTCCTTTACATCCACCTCGCGTGGGACTATTAGCCGACGGCGCCGTGTAATTACCAACGCTCCTCTCCCCAGGGGTCTCCCTAACAATTATCTACTACTGCTAAGTCCCATTACAGACCCTCCCCCGGGGATCCCACACAATAACTAATGCTGTGTAGCTGGGTTTAGACATCACTGCACTTTCTTGGTAATTAGCTTCAGCTACAATGTCTGTGTCAGCACTATGAAGCCTGTGTCCACTGGATGCCGGATTGTAATTAGGATCTGAGCATGACAGAATGTGTCTGGGGTGAGAGAGAGCGGCTTAGGAGGCGATGGTACGTGACTGCCACGCCATGAGCTCAGGGTGTCGCGGGAAACGTTGCGGGGTGGTTCTGTAAGGTGACGGCAGTAATAGACAGCTAATGGTGTATAACAGACCTACGTACAGATATCTCCTCATACACTGATGCCGCTCTCTGCGAGTACAGTGTGAGGCCTTATTACTTTCTGAGGCCTGACTATAGTATTGCAGCCATGGACCCATGGGCCTGGAAGGAGCACAAGAATCGGGGGGGAGGGGCCCTGTTAATATCACCCATCCATCTGCAGCATGCTGCCTTCCTGGGTGTTCCCCAAATCCTTCCCTCATTTTGTATCTGCCCCCACCGTGCCAATGCTGAACCTATGCATTATGCCCTTGGACCAGTTATCTGCCTTACTCATATTACCCTGCTACTGTGATATACCGGTTTAGGGCTTCATGGTAAGCTCCCGCCCCATTGTGTCCATTAAGCGCGACCATTACTAACCAGTTTGTCGGCAATCTTGTCCATGATGTTGGCATTGTAAAGTCTTCTCCTCTGGTCCTGCCACCAGCTTTTAATGTAGATACACGGCTTCTTGTCAAAGTACGGCAAGTGGAAGTAATTTCTGCAGACACAGAAGAAATGGCGGAGAAGTCGCTGATTGCAGAACATGAAATGGGGCTGCGAAACGCGTCGCGTCTACTGTACAATACAACTTCCTGGACTGCCCCGGACATATGGTTAGACAACGCAGAGTGTAAGCATTTGCTGAAGCATCTACTGTAAGTATAAATAGAATTCACACATAAACGCAGTGCGTTGTCCGTACCCCTCCCCCTTAATCTGTCCTCTTATGTTGTCAGTGCCCCTCCTCTTGTATCACAACACTACCTGCATACGAAGAGTGGTGAGCTCCGCTGGGTGGTAACAGACATCCAGGGAACCATCAGACCAGGAGGAACGCCGAGATTCCAGCTTTGCACTATGCAGTATTATTGTATAACTTAATGAGCTCCACCCAAAGCTGAATTTCCCACTTTAGGTGGAGTTATCCTTTAAATATCTAAAGTATACAAATAATGGTCCTCAGAACCCCAGACGATCCTCGGCAGCCACCCCTGTTCATGTGCGACTGCTAACCAAGGCCATATGTTCTGTACGGGGAATGGTGATCACCTGTCTGTTATAAATGGCTTCATTGGTGGAGAGCAGGAGATGGACTGCATTTCACTATCTTCATCAGCTTCATCCTCACTTGAGTTCTGCAGAAGTTCTGACTCTTCGTCCCCACCGTCACCTTCATCCTTCTTCTTCCTAAGTCTGGGCCTGGTTGTGCCATCCACCTGGTTACCATAGTTACCTACAAAAATGACACATAAAAAGTTGCCCTATGCAGCAGATCCCTCCAAATCATATCAGAGATAATGAGAAGAAGGTGGAACCATTCAATACTAAACCAGCTGACTGCAGAAGACAATAGCTTGTGCTCAATCTGCAATACCCTGGGTTGGAATTAGAGCTGGGCCTTAAATGAGTGACTTCTGAAGATTTGTTGCAACTAGCACCCATACCTCAAATTCAACACAATAAGGGCATCTACTGTATACTAGAGATGAGTGCCTGAAATTTTTCGGGTTTTGTGTTTTGGTTTTGGGTTCGGTTCCGCGGCCGTGTTTTGGGTTCGAACGCGTTTTGGCAAAACCTCACCGAATTTTTTTTGTCGGATTCGGGTGTTTTTTTCAAAAAACACTAAAAAACAGCTTAAATCATAGAATTTAGGGGTCATTTTGATCCCAAAGTATTATTAACCTCAAAAACCATAATTTACACTCATTTTCAGTCTATTCTGAATACCTCACACCTCACAATATTATTTTTAGTCCTAAAATTTGCACCGAAGTCGCTGTGTGAGTAAGATAAGCGACCCTAGTGGCCGACACAAACACCGGGCCCATCTAGGAGTGGCACTGCAGTGTCACGCAGGATGGCCCTTCCAAAAAACCCTCCCCAAACAGCACATGACGCAAAGAAAAAAAGAGGCGCAATGAGGTAGCTGTGTGAGTAAGATTAGCGACCCTAGTGGCCGACACAAACACCGGGCCCATCTAGGAGTGGCACTGCAGTGTCACGCAGGATGTCCCTTCCAAAAAACCCTCCCCAAACAGCACATGACGCAAAGAAAAAAAGAGGCGCAATGAGGTAGCTGACTGTGTGAGTAAGATTAGCGACCCTAGTGGCCGACACAAACACCGGGCCCATTTAGGAGTGGCACTGCAGTGTCACGCAGGATGTCCCTTCCAAAAAACCCTCCCCAATCAGCACATGATGCAAAGAAAAAGAAAAGAAAAAAGAGGTGCAAGATGGAATTGTCCTTGGGCCCTCCCACCCACCCTTATGTTGTATAAACAGGACATGCACACTTTAACCAACCCATCATTTCAGTGACAGGGTCTGCCACACGACTGTGACTGATATGACGGGTTGGTTTGGACCCCCCCCAAAAAAGAAGCAATTAATCTCTCCTTGCACAAACTGGCTCTACAGAGGCAAGATGTCCACCTCATCTTCACCCTCCGATATATCACCGTGTACATCCCCCTCCTCACAGATTATCAATTCGTCCCCACTGGAATCCACCATCTCAGCTCCCTGTGTACTTTGTGGAGGCAATTGCTGCTGGTCAATGTCTCCGCGGAGGAATTGATTATAATTCATTTTAATGAACATCATCTTCTCCACATTTTCTGGATGTAACCTCGTACGCCGATTGCTGACAAGGTGAGCGGCGGCACTAAACACTCTTTCGGAGTACACACTTGTGGGAGGGCAACTTAGGTAGAATAAAGCCAGTTTGTGCAAGGGCCTCCAAATTGCCTCTTTTTCCTGCCAGTATAAGTACGGACTGTGTGACGTGCCTACTTGGATGCGGTCACTCATATAATCCTCCACCATTCTATCAATGTTGAGAGAATCATATGCAGTGACAGTAGACGACATGTCCGTAATCGTTGTCAGGTCCTTCAGTCCGGACCAGATGTCAGCATCAGCAGTCGCTCCAGACTGCCCTGCATCACCGCCAGCGGGTGGGCTCGGAATTCTGAGCCTTTTCCTCGCACCCCCAGTTGCGGGAGAATGTGAAGGAGGAGATGTTGACAGGTCGCGTTCCGCTTGACTTGACAATTTTGTCACCAGCAGGTCTTTCAACCCCAGCAGACTTGTGTCTGCCGGAAAGAGAGATCCAAGGTAGGCTTTAAATCTAGGATCGAGCACGGTGGCCAAAATGTAGTGCTCTGATTTCAACAGATTGACCACCCGTGAATCCTTGTTAAGCGAATTAAGGGCTCCATCCACAAGTCCCACATGCCTAGCGGAATCGCTCCGTGTTAGCTCCTCCTTCAATGTCTCCAGCTTCTTCTGCAAAAGCCTGATGAGGGGAATGACCTGACTCAGGCTGGCAGTGTCTGAACTGACTTCACGTGTGGCAAGTTCAAAGGGCATCAGAACCTTGCACAACGTTGAAATCATTCTCCACTGCGCTTGAGACAGGTGCATTCCACCTACTATATCGTGCTCAATTGTATAGGCTTGAATGGCCTTTTGCTGCTCCTCCAACCTCTGAAGCATATAGAGGGTTGAATTCCACCTCGTTACCACTTCTTGCTTCAGATGATGGCAGGGCAGGTTCAGTAGTTTTTGGTGGTGCTCCAGTCTTCTGTACGTGGTGCCTGTACGCCGAAAGTGTCCCGCAATTCTTCTGGCCACCGACAGCATCTCTTGCACGCCCCTGTCGTTTTTTTAAAAATTCTGCACCACCAAATTCAAGGTATGTGCAAAACATGGGACGTGCTGGAATTTGCCCATATTTAATGCACACACAATATTGCTGGCGTTGTCCGATGCCACAAATCCACAGGAGAGTCCAATTGGGGTAAGCCATTCCGCGATGATCTTCCTCAGTTGCCGTAAGAGGTTTTCAGCTGTGTGCGTATTCTGGAAACCGGTGATACAAAGCGTAGCCTGCCTAGGAAAGAGTTGGCGTTTGCGAGATGCTGCTACTGGTGCCGCCGCTGCTGTTCTTGCGGCGGGAGTCCATACATCTACCCAGTGGGCTGTCACAGTCATATAGTCCTGACCCTGCCCTGCTCCACTTGTCCACATGTCCGTGGTTAAGTGGACATTGGGTACAGCTGCATTTTTTAGGACACTGGTGACTCTTTTTCTGAGGTCTGTGTACATTTTCGGTATCGCCTGCCTAGAGAAATGGAACCTAGATGGTATTTGGTACCGGGGACACAGTACCTCCAACAAGTCTCTAGTTGGCTCTGCAGTAATGATGGATACCGGAACCACGTTTCTCACCACCCAGGATGCCAAGGCCTCAGTTATCCGCTTTGCAGTAGGATGACTGCTGTGATATTTCATCTTCCTCGCAAAGGACTGTTGAACAGTCAATTGCTTACTGGAAGTAGTACAAGTGGGCTTACGACTTCCCCTCTGGGATGACCATCGACTCCCAGCGGCAACAACAGCAGCGCCAGCAGCAGTAGGCGTTACATGCAAGGATGCATCGGAGGAATCCCAGGCAGGAGAGGACTCGTCAGAATTGCCAGTGACATGGCCTGCAGGACTATTGGCATTCCTGGGGAAGGAGGAAATTGACACTGAGGGAGTTGGTGGGGTGGTTTGCGTGAGCTTGGTTACAAGAGGAAGGGATTTACTGGTCAGTGGACTGCTTCCGCTGTCACCCAAAGTTTTTGAACTTGTCACTGACTTATTATGAATGCGCTGCAGGTGACGTATAAGGGAGGATGTTCCGAGGTGGTTAACGTCCTTACCCCTACTTATTACAGCTTGACAAAGGGAACACACGGCTTGACACCTGTTGTCCGCATTTCTGGTGAAATACCTCCACACCGAAGAGCTGATTTTTTTGGTATTTTCACCTGGCATGTCAACGGCCATATTCCTCCCACGGACAACAGGTGTCTCCCCGGGTGCCTGACTTAAACAAACCACCTCACCATCAGAATCCTCCTGGTCAATTTCCTCCCCAGCGCCAGCAACACCCATATCCTCCTCATCCTGGTGTACTTCAACACTGACATCTTCAATCTGACTATCAGGAACTGGACTGCGGGTGCTCCTTCCAGCACTTGCAGGGGGCGTGCAAATGGTGGAAGGCGCATGCTCTTCACGTCCAGTGTTGGGAAGGTCAGGCATCGCAACCGACACAATTGGACTCTCCTTGTGGATTTGGGATTTCGAAGAATGCACAGTTCTTTGCTGTGCTGCTTTTGCCAGCTTGAGTCTTTTCATTTTTCTAGCGAGAGGCTGAGTGCTTCCATCCTCATGTGAAGCTGAACCACTAGCCATGAACATAGGCCAGGGCCTCAGCCGTTCCTTGCCACTCCGTGTCGTAAATGGCATATTGGCAAGTTTACGCTTCTCCTCCGACAATTTTATTTTAGGTTTTGGAGTCCTTTTTTTTCTGATATTTGGTGTTTTGGATTTGACATGCTCTGTACTATGACATTGGGCATCGGCCTTGGCAGACGACGTTGCTGGCATTTCATCGTCTCGGCCATGACTAGTGGCAGCAGCTTCAGCACGAGGTGGAAGTGGATCTTGATCTTTCCCTAATTTTGGAACCTCAACATTTTTGTTCTCCATATTTTAATAGGCACAACTAAAAGGCACCTCAGGTAAACAATGGAGATGGATACTAGTATACAATTATGGACTGCCTGCCGAGTGCAGACACAGAGGTAGCTACAGCCGTGAACTACCGTACTGTACTGTGTCTGCTGCTAATATAGACTGGTTGATAAAGAGATGTCTATGTAACTATGTATGTATAAAGAAGAAAGAAAAAAAAACCACGGTTAGGTGGTATACAATTATGGACGGACTGCCTGCCGAGTGCAGACACAGAGGTAGCCACAGCCGTGAACTACCGTACTGTACTGTGTCTGCTGCTAATATAGACTGGTTGATAAAGAGATGTCTATGTAACTATGTATGTATAAAGAAGAAAGAAAAAAAACCACGGTTAGGTGGTATACAATTATGGACGGACTGCCTGCCGAGTGCAGACACAGAGGTAGCCACAGCCGTGAACTACCGTACTGTACTGTGTCTGCTGCTAATATAGACTGGTTGATAAAGAGATGTCTATGTAACTATGTATGTATAAAGAAGAAAGAAAAAAAAACCACGGTTAGGTGGTATACAATTATGGACGGACTGCCTGCCGAGTGCAGACACAGAGGTAGCCACAGCCGTGAACTACCGTACTGTACTGTGTCTGCTGCTAATATAGACTGGTTGATAAAGAGATGTCGTAGTAGTATGTATGTATAAAGAAGAAAAAAAAACCACGGTTAGGTGGTATATACAATTATGGACGGGCTGCCGAGTGCCGACACAGAGGTAGCCACAGCCGTGAACTACCGCACTGTACTGTGTCTGCTGCTAATATATAGACTGGTTGATAAAGAGATAGTATACTCGTAACTAGTATGTATGTATAAAGAAAGAAAAAAAAACCACGGTTAGGTGGTATATACAATTATGGACGGGCTGCCGAGTGCCGACACAGAGGTAGCCACAGCCGTGAACTACCGCACTGTACTGTGTCTGCTGCTAATATAGACTGGTTGATAAAGAGATAGTATACTCGTAACTAGTATGTATGTATAAAGAAAGAAAAAAAAACCACGGTTAGGTGGTATATACAATTATGGACGGGCTGCCGAGTGCCGACACAGAGGTAGCCACAGCCGTGAACTACCGCACTGTACTGTGTCTGCTGCTAATATAGACTGGTTGATAAAGAGATAGTATACTCGTAACTAGTATGACTATAAAGAAAGAAAAAAAAACCACGGTTAGGTGGTATATACAATTATGGACGGGCTGCCGAGTGCCGACACAGAGGTAGCCACAGCCGTGAACTACCGCACTGTACTGTGTCTGCTGCTAATATATAGACTGGTTGATAAAGAGATAGTATACTCGTAACTAGTATGTATGTATAAAGAAAGAAAAAAAAACCACGGTTAGGTGGTATATACAATTATGGACGGGCTGCCGAGTGCCGACACAGAGGTAGCCACAGCCGTGAACTACCGCACTGTACTGTGTCTGCTGCTAATATATAGACTGGTTGATAAAGAGATAGTATACTCGTAACTAGTATGTATGTATAAAGAAAGAAAAAAAAACCACGGTTAGGTGGTATATACAATTATGGACGGGCTGCCGAGTGCCGACACAGAGGTAGCCACAGCCGTGAACTACCGCACTGTACTGTGTCTGCTGCTAATATAGACTGGTTGATAAAGAGATAGTATACTCGTAACTAGTATGTATGTATAAAGAAAGAAAAAAAAACCACGGTTAGGTGGTATATACAATTATGGACGGGCTGCCGAGTGCCGACACAGAGGTAGCCACAGCCGTGAACTACCGCACTGTACTGTGTCTGCTGCTAATATATAGACTGGTTGATAAAGAGATAGTATACTCGTAACTAGTATGTATGTATAAAGAAAGAAAAAAAAACCACGGTTAGGTGGTATATACAATTATGGACGGGCTGCCGAGTGCCGACACAGAGGTAGCCACAGCCGTGAACTACCGCACTGTACTGTGTCTGCTGCTAATATATAGACTGGTTGATAAAGAGATAGCATACTCGTAACTAGTATGTATGTATAAAGAAAGAAAAAAAAACCACGGTTAGGTGGTATATACAATTATGGACGGGCTGCCGAGTGCCGACACAGAGGTAGCCACAGCCGTGAACTACCGCACTGTACTGTGTCTGCTGCTAATATAGACTGGTTGATAAAGAGATAGTATACTCGTAACTAGTATGTATGTATAAAGAAAGAAAAAAAAACCACGGTTAGGTGGTATATACAATTATGGACGGGCTGCCGAGTGCCGACACAGAGGTAGCCACAGCCGTGAACTACCGCACTGTACTGTGTCTGCTGCTAATATAGACTGGTTGATAAAGAGATAGTATACTCGTAACTAGTATGACTATAAAGAAAGAAAAAAAAACCACGGTTAGGTGGTATATACAATTATGGACGGGCTGCCGAGTGCCGACACAGAGGTAGCCACAGCCGTGAACTACCGCACTGTACTGTGTCTGCTGCTAATATAGACTGGTTGATAAAGAGATAGTATACTACTAATATTATATATACTGGTGGTCAGGTCACTGGTCACTAGTCACACTGGCAGTGGCACTCCTGCAGCAAAAGTGTGCACTGTTTAATTTTAATATAATATTATGTACTCCTGGCTCCTGCTATAACCTATAACTGGCACTGCAGTGCTCCCCAGTCTCCCCCACAATTATAAGCTGTGTGAGCTGAGCACAGTCAGATATATATATACATTGATGCAGCACACTGGGCTGAGCAGTGCACACAGATATGGTATGTGACTGAGTCACTGTGTGTATCGTTTTTTTCAGGCAGAGAACGGATATATTAAATAAAACAAACAACTGCACTGTCTGGTGGTCACTGTGGTCGTCAGTCACTAAACTCTGCACTCTCTTCTACAGTATCACAGCCTCAGGTCAATCTCTCTCTCTCTCTCTCAACCCTAATCTAAATGGAGAGGACGCCAGCCACGTCCTCTCCCTATCAATCTCAATGCACGTGTGAAAATGGCGGCGACGCGCGGCTCCTTATATAGAATCCGAGTCTCGCGAGAATCCGACAGCGTCATGATGACGTTCGGGCGCGCTCGGGTTAACCGAGCAAGGCGGGAAGATCCGAGTCTGCTCGGACCCGTGAAAAAAACATGAAGTTCGTGCGGGTTCGGATTCAGAGAAACCGAACCCGCTCATCTCTACTGTATACACAAGTCAACCACTGCCCGTAGAGATTTGTGCTAATGGTTCCATAGGCCACGTGCAAGCATCCATGTTGAGGATGAGGACGGACGCCTCTCTGCGCTGCACATGTCTCCCTTTTGATGCACAGTTGCACTTTCTCTGACGTCCTAGTGGATGCTGGGAACTCCGTAAGGACCATGGGGAATAGACGGGCTCCGCAGGAGACTGGGCACTCTATAAGAAAGATTTGGTACTATCTGGTGTGCACTGGCTCCTCCCTCTATGCCCCTTCTCCAGACCTCAGTTAGATTTCTGTGCCCGGCTGAGCTGGATGCACACTAGGGGCTCTCCTGAGCTCCTAGAAAGAAAGTTTAATTTAGGTTTTTTATTTTACAGTGAGACCTGCTGGCAACAGGCTCACTGCAACGAGGGACTAAGGGGAGAAGAAGCGAACCTACCTGCTTGCAGCTAGCTTGGGCTTCTTAGGTTACTGGACACCATTAGCTCCAGAGGGATCGACCGCAGGACCCGTCCTTGGTGTTCGTTCCCGGAGCCGCGCCGCCGTCCCCCTTACAGAGCCAGAAGCATGAAGATGGTCCGGAAAATCGGCGGCAGAAGACTTCAGTCTTCACCAAGGTAGCGCACAGCACTGCAGCTGTGCGCCATTGCTCCTCATTACACACTTCACACTCCCGTCACTGAGGGTGCAGGGCGCTGGGGGGGGGGGTGCCCTGAGCAGCAATAAAAACACCTTGGCTGGCAAAATATCCACAATATATAGCCCCAGAGGCTATATATGTGGTAATTACCCCTGCCAGAATACAGAAAATAGCGGGAGAAAAGTCCGCCGAAAAAGGGGCGGAGCCATCTCCCTCAGCACACTGGCGCCATTTTTCCCTCACAGTTCCGCTGGAAGGAAGCTCCCTGACTCTCCCCTGCAGTCTACACTACAGAAAGGGTAAAAAAGAGAGGGGGGCACTAAATTTAGGCGCAGTTTAATACTATAAGCAGCTATAAAGGGTCATAATTCAGTTAGTCCCTGCATTATTATAGCGCTCTGGTGTGTGCTGGCATACTCTCTCTCTGTCTCCCCAAAGGGCTTTTGTGGGGTCCTGTCTCTTTTAAGAGCATTCCCTGTGTGTGTGCGGTGTGTCGGTACGGCTGTGTCGACATGTTTGATGAGGAGACTTATGTGGAGGCGGAGCAGATGCCTGTAAATGTGATGTCACCCCCTGCGGGGCAGACACCTGAGTGGATGGATTTATGGAAGGAATTACGTGCAAGTGTCGACTCCTTACATAAAAAATTTGACGAAAATGCGGGACAGCCGGCTTCTCAGCTCGTGCCTGCCCAGACGACTCAAAGGCCATCAGGGGCTCTAAAGCGGCCGCTACCTCAGATGGCAGACACAGATGTCGACACGGATACTGATACCAGTGTCGACGACGATGAGTCAAATTTAATGTCCACTAGGGCCATTCTTTGCATGATTGAGGCAATGAAAGAGGTATTACACCTTTCTGATATAAACCAAGGTACCTCAAAAAAGGGTATTATGTTTGGGGAGAAAAAACTACCTATAGTTTTTCCCCCATCTGAAGAATTAAATGAAGTGTGTGAAGAAGCGTGGGCTTTCCCCGATAAAAAATTGGTGATTTCAAAAAAATTACTAATGGCGTTCCCTTTCTCGCCAGAGGATAGGTCACGTTGGGAAACTCCCCCTAGGGTGGATAAAGCGCTCACACGTTTGTCTAAAAAGGTGGCACTACCGTCTCCGGATACGGCCGCCCTAAAGGAACCTGCTGATAGAAAGCAGGAGGCTATCCTAAAGTCTATATATATACACACACTGGTGTTATACTGAGACCAGCTATTGCTTCAGCGTGGATGTGCAGTGCTGCTGCTGCTTGGTCAGATTCCCTGTCGGAAAATATTGACACCCTAGACAGGGACACTATATTGCTAACCGTAGAGCATATAAAAGACTCAGTCTTGTACATAAGAGATGCACAGAGGGAGATCTGCCGGCTGGCATCTAGAATAAGTGCATTGTCCATTTCTGCTAGGAGAGGCTTATGGACTCGGCAGTGGACAGGAGATGCAGATTCTAAAAGGCACATGGAAGTTTTGTCTTATAAGGGTGAGGAGTTATTCGGGAGGAATGCTGGGAAGTCAGCATTTTTGCCCCATGTCCCCTCACAGCCTAAGAAAGCGCCGTATTACCAGGTACAGTCCTTTCGACCCCAGAAAAACAGGCGGGTCCTTTCTGTCTAGAGGCAGAAGAAGGGGGAAAAAGCTGCAACGCACAGCAGGTTCCCAGGACCAAAAGTCCTCCCCCGCTTCTTCCAAATCCGCCGCATGACGGTGGGGCTCCACAGGCGGAGCCAGGTACGGTGGGGGGCCGCCTCAAAAATTTCAGCGATCAGTGGGTTCGCTCACGGGTGGATCCCTGGATCCTTCAAATAGTATCTCAGGGGTACAAGCTGGAATTCGAGGCGCCTCCCCCCCGCCGTTTCCTCAAATCGGCCTTACCGACAACTCCCTCGGGCACGGAGGCTGTGCTAGAGGCCATTCACAAGCTGTATTCCCAGCAGGTGATAGTCAAGGTACCCCTACTTCAACAAGGACGGGGTTACTATTCCACACTGTTTGTGGTACCGAAACCGGACGGTTCGGTGAGACCCATTTTAAATTTGAAATCCTTGAACATAAAAAAATTCAAGTTCAAGATGGAATCGCTCAGGGCGGTTATAGCAAGCCTGGACGAGGGGGATTACATGGTATCCCTGGACATCAAGGATGCTTACCTGCATGTCCCCATTTACCTTCCTCACCAGGAGTACCTCAGATTTGTGGTACAGGATTGCCATTACCAATTCCAGACACTACCGTTTGGACTGTCCACGGCACCGAGGGTGTTTACCAAGGTAATGGCAGAAATGATGATACTCCTTCGAAAAAAGGGAGTTTTAATTATCCCGTACTTGGACGATCTCCTTATAAAGGCGAGGTCCAGGGAGCAGTTACTGGTTGGAGTAGCACTATCTCGGGATGTGCTACAACAGCATGGCTGGATTCTAAACATTCCGAAGTCACAACTGGTTCCTTCCACTCGCTTGCTGTTCCTGGGGATGATTTTGGACACAGAACAGAAAAAAGTGTTTCTCCCGCAGGAGAAAGCCAAGGAGCTGTCATCTCTAGTCAGAGACCTCCTAAAACCAAAACGGGTATCGGTGCATCACTGCACACGAGTCCTGGGAAAAATGGTGGCTTCATACGAAGCAATTCCATTCGGCAAGTTCCATGCAAGGACCTTCCAGTGGGACCTCTTGGAAAAGTGGTCGGGATCGCATCTTCAGATGCATCATCTGATAACCCTGTCTCCAAGGACCAGGGTGTCTCTACTGTGGTGGCTGCAGAGTGCTCATCTTCTAGAGGGCCGCAGATTCGGCATACAGGACTGGGTCCTGGTGACCACGGATGCCAGCCTTCGAGGCTGGGGAGCAGTCACACAGGGAAGAAACTTCCAAGGACTATGGTCAAGTCAGGAGACTTCCCTGCACATAAATATTCTGGAACTAAGGGCCATTTACAATGCCCTAAGTCAGGCAAAACCCCTGCTTCAAAACCAGCCGGTACTGATCCAGTCAGACAACATCACGGCAGTCGCCCATGTAAACCGACAGGGCGGCACAAGAAGCAGGATGGCGATGGCAGAAGCCACAAGGATTCTCCGATGGGCGGAAAATCACATACTAGCACTGTCGGCAGTGTTCATTTCGGGAGTGGACAACTGGGAAGCAGACTTCCTCAGCAGACACGACCTACACCCGGGAGAGTGGGGACTTCATCCAGAAGTCTTCCTACTGTTGGTAAACCGTTGGGAAAGGCCACAGGTGGACATGATGGCATCCCGCCTCAACAAAAAGCTAAAGAGATATTGCGCCAGGTCAAGGGACCCTCAGGCGATAGCTGTGGACACGCTAGTGACACCGTGGGTATACCAGTCGGTTTATGTGTTCCCTCCTCTGCCTCTCATACCAAAGGTATTGAGAATAATAAGAAGGCGGGGAGTAAGAACGATACTCGTGGTTCCGGATTGGCCAAGAAGAGCTTGGTACCCAGAACTTCAAGAAATGATATCAGAGGACCCATGGCCTCAACCGCTCAGACAGGATCTGCTACAGCAGGGGCCCTGTCTGTTCCAAGACTTACCGCGGCTGCGTTTGACGGCATGGCGGTTGAATTCCGGATCCTAAAGGAAAAGGGCATTCCGGAGGAAGTCATTCCTACGCTCATAAAAGCCAGGAAAGAAGTAACCGCAAACCATTATCACCGTATTTGGCGGAAATATGTTGCGTGGTGTGAGGCCAGGAAGGCCCCTACAGAGGAATTTCAGCTGGGTCGTTTTCTGCACTTCCTACAGTCAGGAGTGACTATGGGCCTAAAATTGGGTTCCATTAAGGTCCAGATTTCGGCTCTGTCGATTTTCTTCCAGAAAGAACTGGCTTCACTGCCTGAAGTTCAGACTTTTGTAAAGGGTGTGCTTCATATTCAGCCCCCTTTCGTGCCTCCTGTGGCACCTTGGGATCTCAATGTGGTGTTGAGTTTCCTAAAATCACATTGGTTTGAACCACTTAAAACTGTGGATCTGAAATATCTCACGTGGAAAGTGGTCATGTTGTTGGCCTTGGCTTCGGCCAGGCGTGTGTCAGAATTGGCGGCTTTGTCATGTAAAAGCCCTTATCTGATTTTCCATATGGATAGGGCAGAATTGAGGACTCGTCCCCAGTTTCTCCCTAAGGTGGTATCAGCTTTTCACTTGAACCAACCTATTGTGGTGCCTGCGGCTACTAGGGACTTGGAGGATTCCAAGTTACTGGACGTAGTCAGGGCCTTGAAAATTTATGTTTCCAGGACGGCTGGAGTCAGGAAAACTGACTCGCTTTTTATCCTGTATGCACCCAATAAAATAGGTGCTCCTGCTTCTAAGCAGACTATTGCTCGCTGGATTTGTAGCACAATTCAGCTGGCGCATTCTGCGGCTGGATTACCGCATCCAAAATCAGTAAAAGCCCATTCCACGAGGAAGGTGGGCTCATCTTGGGCGGCTGCCCGAGGGGTCTCGGCTTTACAACTTTGCCGAGCTGCTACTTGGTCGGGGGCAAACACGTTTGCTAAATTCTACAAATTTGATACCCTGGCTGAGGAGGACCTTGAGTTCTCTCATTCAGTGCTGCAGAGTCATCCGCACTCTCCCGCCCGTTTGGGAGCTTTGGTATAATCCCCATGGTCCTTACGGAGTTCCCAGCATCCACTAGGACGTCAGAGAAAATAAGATTTTACTCACCGGTAAATCTATTTCTCGTAGTCCGTAGTGGATGCTGGGCGCCCATCCCAAGTGCGGATTGTCTGCAATACTTGTATATAGTTATTGACTAACTAAAGGGTTATTGTTGAGCCATCTGTTGAGAGGCTCAGTTGTATTTCATACTGTTAACTGGGTATAGTATCACAAGTTATACGGTGTGATTGGTGTGGCTGGTATGAGTCTTACCCGGGATTCAACATCCTTCCTTATTGTGTCAGCTCTTCCGGGCACAGTATCCTAACTGAGGTCTGGAGGAGGGGCATAGAGGGAGGAGCCAGTGCACACTAGATAGTACCAAATCTTTCTTATAGAGTGCCCAGTCTCCTGCGGAGCCCGTCTATTCCCCATGGTCCTTACGGAGTTCCCAGCATCCACTACGGACTACGAGAAATAGATTTACCGGTGAGTAAAATCTTATTTTCATTAAGATGCACGCATCGCATAATGTATGTGTACAGACACACTTTATAGTGTATACACAAATGCCATTGTTTACTATTTACTATACACACATGGTGTAGGTGGCCATTTTGTGTGACATCAAGTCACAGTAAGTGCTCGCATAAGGTGCACATTTTGGAAGGAGAAACAAGATAACTCACCTATTGTGACTTCAAAGTTCATTGGCTTGTCCCCACTCTTGCGGTCAACCATTGTGGCTTCCAAGAAGGCTCCAAAGAGGAAGAACTCCTCCATCTTGCCCGTGCAGTTCTGAAAGATATCGTCAAACAAAATGGCGGAACAGCATAAAACACCACAGCCATGTAACGAGGGACTGAAATTACTGTAATGTACACCACGGGGGTCAACGGGGAGATGACCACAGCAGCAAAACAGATACTGTATTTTATTTAATACAGTTTACCAGAAATATAACAAAATATTGGCCTCCTTTTCTACAGTTAACCGGCGAACATTTTTCACAAATGTCTCCCAGAAATATTTGGTTAACAAAGCGCGTTATACGGGTCTCTGTGACTGGAAACAAACGAAATAATTGATTGGAAAAAGAGAGGCGTAATGTAATTCTCACATCAGCCACCGGGGGAGCTCCTTCAATCTGCACTTCTGTAGAGCTGGTGAGTTCGGGGGAAGTTGTGTCCAAAATCTCCACAGCAAGACTGAGCAACAGCCGGGCGCGGAAAGAGACCCCCTCTCCAAGCCCCTCATTTAGATCTTGGTGCTCGTCCATCAGAGTGTAATTACGGGTAGACCCATACATGTTCACCCAGGCTGGCCCGAGGGTGGGGAGGAAACCTGGGGAGGACATATGGATCAATGATTATTATGTTACATAGTACTATAATGTCCTGATAGTGACAACGTGGGACAATGGGGGTAATAAAAAACTTAACACTCTGCCTCCCCTTATCCCCTCTTTACATCTTAAATATATACAAAAAAAAAACTCTACAGTTCAAAAACATAATTCAGGCTCACAGATGCCCACGCGTTAGGTCCATGACCACAACTGGAGGAACTGAAGATAGGCCCGCGGGGGAGAGAGGGGGAGAATAGCAAGAAACAGGGGTAAGAGGGAAACAGAGGTATAGACACAGAGGGGCAGGAGAAGGACAGAGAGGAAGTGCAGAAACAGGGACAGGCACAGAGGGGCAGGAGAGGTACATGGAGGAGGTGCAGAAACAGGGACAGGCACAGAGGGGCAGGAGAGAGACAGAGAGGAGGTTCAGAAACAGGGACAGGCACAGAGGGGCAGGAGAAGGACAGAGAGGAGGTGCAGAAACAGGGACAGGCACAGAGGGGCAGGAGAGAGACAGAGAGGAGGTTCAGAAACAGGGACAGGCACAGAGGGGCAGGAGAAGGACAGAGAGGAGGTGCAGAAGCAGGGACAGGCACAGAGGGGCAGGAGATTGACAGAGAGGAAGTGCAAAAACAGGGACAGGCACAGAGGGGCAGGAGAGGGACAGGGAGGGGGTGCAGAAACAGGGACAGGCACAGAGGGGCAGAAGAAGGACAGAGAGGAGGTGCAGTAACAGGGACAGGCACAGAGGGGCAGGAGAAGGACAGAGAGGAGGTGCAGAAACAGGGACAGGCACAGAGGGGCAGGAGAGGGACAGGGAGGAGGTGCAGAAACAGGGACAGGCACAGAGGGGCAGGAGAGGGACAGGAAGGAGGTGCAGAAACAGGGACAGGCACAGAGGGGCAGAGAGGAAGTGCAGAAACAGGGACAGGCACAGAGGGGCAGGAGAGGGACAGAGAGGAGGTGCAGAAACAGGGACAGGCACAGAGGGGTAGGAGAGGGACAGGAAGGAGGTGCAGAAACAGGGACAGGCACAGAGGGGCAGGGGAGGGACAGAGAGGAGGTGCAGAAACAGGGACAGGCACAGAGGGGCAGGAGAGGGACAGGAAGGAGGTGTAGAAATAGGGACAGGCACAGAGGGGCAGGAGAGGGACAGAGAGGAAGTGCAGAAACAGGGACAGGCACAGAGGGGCAGGAGAGGGACAGAGAGGAGGTGCAGAAACAGGGACAGGCAGGAGAGGGACAGAGAGGAAGTGCAGAAACAGGGACAGGCACAGAGGAGCAGGAGAGGGACAGGAAGGAGGTGCAGAAACAGGGACTGGCAGGAGAGGGACAGAGAGGAGGTGCAGAAACAGGGACAGGCACAGAGGGGCAGGAGAGGGACAGGAAGGAGGTGCAGAAACAGGGACAGGCACAGAGGGGCAGGAGAGGGATAGGAAGGAGGTGCAGAAACAGGGGCAGGCACAGAGGGGCAGGAGAGGGATAGGAAGGAGGTGCAGAAACAGGGACAGGCACAGAGGGGCAGGAGAGAGACAGGGAGGAGGTGGAGAAAGAGGGACAGGCACAGAGGGGCAGGAGAAGGACAGGGAGGAGGTGCAGAAGCAGGGACAGACACAGAGGGGCAGGAGAAGGACAGGGAGGAGGTGCAGAAACAGGGACAGACACAGAGGGCCAGGAGAAGGACAGGGAGGAGGTGCAGAAACAGGGACAGGCACAGAGGGGCAGTAGAGGTACATGGAGGAGGTGCAGAAACAGGGACAGGCACAGAGGGGCAGGAGAGGGACAGGGAGGAGGTGGAGAAACAGGGACAGGCACAGAGGGGCAGGAGAGGGACAGAGAGGAGGTGCAGAAACAGGGACAGGCACAGAGGGGCAGGAGAGGTACATAGAGGAGGTGCAGAAACAGGGACAGACACAGAGGGGCAGGAGAAGGACAGGGAGGAGGGGCAGAAACAGGGACAGGCACATAGGGGCAGGAGAGGGACAGGGAGGAGGTGGAGAAACAGGGACAGGCACAGAGGGGCAGGAGAGGGACAGGGAGGAGGTGCAGAAACAGGGACAGACACAGAGGGGCAGGAGAGGGACAGGAAGGAGGTGCAGAAACAGGGACAGACACAGAGGGGCAGGAGAGGGACAGGGAGGAGGTGCAGAAACAGGGACAGGCACAGAGGGGGCAGGAGAGGGACAAGGATGAGGTGCAGAAACAGGGACAGGCACAGAGGGGCAGGAGAGGGACAGGGAGGAGGTGCAGAAGTAGGGATAGACACAGAGGGGCAGGAGAGGGACAAGGAGGAGGTGCAGAAGTAGGGATAGACACAGAGAGGCAGGAGAGGGACAGGAAGGAGGTGCAGAAACAGGGACAGACAGGAGAGGGGCAGGAGAGGGACAGGGAGGAGGTGCAGAAGCAGGGACAGACACAGAGGGACAGGGAGAAGGTGCAGAAGTAGGGATAGACACAGAGAGGCAGGAGAGGGACAGGAAGGAGGTGCAGAAACAGGGACAGACATAGAGGGGCAGGAGAGGGGCAGGAGAGGGACAGGGAGGAGGTGCAGAAGCAGGGACAGACACAGAGGGACAGGGAGGAGGTGCAGAAGCAGGGACAGACACAGAGGGACAGGGAGGAGGTGCAGAAACAGGGACAGACACAGAGGGGCAGGAGAGGGACAGGGAGGAGGTGCAGAAACAGGGACAGACACAGAGGGGCAGGAGAGGGACAGGGAGGAGGTTCAGAAACAGGGACAGACACAGAGGGGCAGGAGAGTGCGAGGGGGGAAAGAGCAACACAGAGGAGGGGTGAGAAGAGAGAGGAGGTATGAGAGAGACAAGGTAGGGGGAGAGAAAGAAAGAGAAAACGAAGGGCGAAGGTGTTAGAGAGAGAGAGAAAGTGACAAAAGTAGGAAAAAGGGAGAGGAAAAGAGCGAGAGAGAAGGACCAAAGGGGGGAGGGGGGGGAGTGAAAGATGGAACAAAAGGGGGAGAGAGATACAACAAGGGGGGGTGAAAGAGAGAGAGGGAGCAATGAAGAGAGAAGAGGAAAGAGGGACACACACCTGGCTAGCTCTGGGGATCACAGCTGGTATGCTATATGTACCATTCACATGGACCAGTGCCCAGCCCTGTACACATACAGTACATTGTTGGGGCCAGCACAGGGGCAGATACTGTACATGCCCATTGCCTTATACAGTATATGCAACAGGATGCTGCAATATCTTAAGGAATAGTAATAGTGATGTTTGACTGGACTACAGTAGAGACGTAAATGTGGAATAACATCTGGGCCCATTGTTTGATGATACTGTGCTATAGGACTATTCCTAAGAATGTTAGAACAAAACTGCATCAGTTATTCAAAACTTGATCACTGCATGCTGCCATATGCCCGTAAAAGTCCATCCCACATGTGGCATACTGGAATAGTAACAGATATTGGAAAGTTCCAAAAGCCATTTAATTCTTATCAGTGAGTGGGGGAGTTTATGGCCCCAAAACTAGAAAAAACAGTTCTCACAGAGCCTGCCACATGTAGGGGGTTATGACAGGAAGTGTAGGGGGTTTTTAGGACAAGGAAAAAACACAGGCTATAGTTCAGTGTGAGCTGAGGACTGAGGATGGAAGGCACAGGCTAGTGTCACTGTCCAGGAGAAACACAGTCTGGGGACTGTGGAACAAGCATGGTACTCCACAGTCCCTGGCATTATGGAACAGCATGTAGGTGCTGCTAGGAAGAGCAAGAGATATCCAGATTTGCAGTGTGAGAGCAGTTACAGCATGAACAATCAGTGGAAGAAACAAAGGGGATCCTCAACTTCAGGGGTATCCAAGAAGCAGGACGGGAGGTGTGAGTCTGCGGGAGAGGATGATCTGGGTGAGTGGTAGGAAACCACGTTTGGCGGAAGGACCCAGTAACGTGTCCATGAGAGTTCCCGTTTAGATAGAGCCCTTAGCGAATGGGGGAAAGCACACTGAAATGAATCTCAGTTTGCGGACGCCACACTACTGATTCCCAGAGACTGCGCTGGCATGTACTGTACTGTAATGCTGTCACATCATTGTTAATGCTGTTATTGCCAGTGAAGCAAATGAAAGGAAATGTAACCTGATGTAACCCATATGAATATTGTGCTGGAGAGGAGAACAAGGAGTTAAATGTTATTGTCGTGATAACCCTGTGAATAAACTGCTTGCTTATGTGATGATAGGGCCTGGTGTGCAATACTTTTAAAATCACTGATGGACCTGGCGCTGCCCAGCTATCACACACATAATAAGCCAGGCCTGGCCAACCTTTGGCTCTCCAGCTGTTGTGAAACTACATGTCCCAGCACACCTTCCCACCGATCATCTGTTAAAGCATACTGGGACTTGTTGTTTCATAACAGCTGTAGAGCCGCAGGTTGCCCAGGCCTGTGAAAATCCATTGAGAGAATGTGGTGAATGTATCAAAACGAATTGTTGTAGTTCATTGCTGGATATTCCCCCCTGACTTGGAGCATTGCTGTAATTCAAGAAGCTGCATAGGCTACAGCAGTTTTACCTGTTTACAGATCTACATTATAAATCAGTAAAAGGTGGGCACAGTATTTCCATAATCATTACCCCTAAACTGACCTCATGACCAAGAGCGACATAGAGGCAAGACACGCTGTTCAGTGTTACCCAGACACCCCTCCCACTCCACTGCAAAGACCAGAAGCTCCTCCCACATGGTCCGGACAGAGCCCTTCTGGGATTTCAGCTGCTGAGACATTACTGGCCCCACCCCTCTGAGTGAATCCACCAATCGACACCAAGCATTAATGAAAAGCAGGACTGTAAGCCTGTCAGTCACTCTCTGCCTGCGCAGTCACAGAACCCCAGTGTGGTGGATCTGCTGCTTTGTATCCTAGTGGCTCGTCCAGCACGTTTACCTTTGTCGCCTTCATTGGAGATCTTGCGGAGGTCTATAAAGTGAGTGCCGATGGCGACGTCGTTCACCTTGTCCGAGTCCCGGATCTGGATCTTCATTCTCTTGCACAGAGGAGGAAACATCTCTGTAAATATAATCTGCTCGTTCCACATAGGCTCGTAGCTGCTCTTCTGCACCGACGTCTTACCCTGAAAGGCGGAGCGAGAACCAGATGAGACTTCCCCCCGGGAACGCAGAGCGGCACGCTACCCCTTCCTGTATTTACTAACATTTACATACATAGCTCCTGCATATTCCATTGTGCTTTACAATTGGGAAAAAAAGGGTAATATAAACGAGACTGGGGAATAGCAGTCAGACAGAGAGCGAAGGTATATATTAATATATCTGTTCCCAAAACCCGTCAGAAGACATTCCATTGGGATATTACTTATGGGCCCCAGTGAAATCCGCCACCACAGCTCAGGCAGCCAGATGCAGTCCGTGACTGCACTGGCTTCACTGTGACTGTTAGGGACTTCCTACTGGAAGTCCTACCTGTCAGTCACGGACACACAAGGCAGTCCCATTAGGAGGTGTTTTTTTTCCCTCTGGGACTGCCAGACCGAGCTGTGATAAGCAGAGAGCTAGCTTTCTGTAGGAAACACTGGGCCTGACTGGGTTTTGTACGTAAACCACACTTGCCTATTGTCCCATATCGGCCGGGAGGCTCCCAAAAATCGTGTGGCACTCCCGACCCCCGGAAAGGTAGGTACGTCTCCCTGAGCCAGCTTCAACCCACTGCAGCTCCTGCACCCTCCTAAGCCTCCCACACCCCCTCAGCCGTCCTTGAAAGTGGGCGGTCCAGGAAGCCGATAACGCAATTTGCGCTGAATTGCGTCATCACAGACCCGCCAATCGCTATACAATGTTCCAGTAATATGTGTATGTACCTCATGGTGGCATATACAGATTTCACCCACATGGGACGCAGTACAGCCACTCCAGTTTCGCTGGTCCCCCACTGCTGACTTTGACTAACGCCATCCTGATATGCTTCTCACTGCTTGTAAAATAGACTCAGGCCACCGTCCTCCTAGAGTTGTGTGGGGATGGCAGCTAGGTGCACAAAATAGGCTATCACCGGAGTAAGGGGTTTCCTAAACTACATCACACATAAACCCCCTGTTGTTAATGGTGGGAAGTAGAGTGAGGGGTAAACTTACTAAGAGTCGTGTTTGCTCCAAGTTTAAACCCGCTGGACATCGCTGGGGTACATGAGAGTTTTTCAAGATCAAACACTCAAATTTACTAAGAATCGTGTTTGTCAGAATCTTGTTTTCCGATGGCGTATGCAGTCGTGCTTAATAGTGTGAGTGTTCAGTCGTGTTTGTGCCACATTATAAATGGACGTCTATTTTATCCCGAGTTTGCACTGTGATTGTAAACACGAATCTTAGTAAATTTCCGTGTTGAATTATTTTCTATTGAAAGCACTTGTGAGTTGGTGCAATGGTGTATTCACTTCCAAATATACCGGTAGGTTAATTGGCTCCCAACAAAACTTAACCCTAGCGTGAATGTGTGTGTGTGTGTACATGTGGTAGGGAATACAGATTGTAAGCTCCACTGGGGCAGGGACTGATGTGAACGGGCATATATTCTCTGTACAGCGCTGCAGAATATGTGTGCGCTATATAAATAACTGGTAATGAATAAATAATGAATGTGCAGATTTGGACGTGTTTAGCTTTAGTAATTCTCTGAGTTTAAAAATAAGGCTAAACTCGCCCGAGAATGCAATCTCAGGCACGATTCTTGGTACATTTACCCCTGAGAGTGTGAGGAATACATGCGGCCACTAGGTGGCAATCCTACTTTATAGTAAGTCATCCCACCTATTCTCAGTAATGTATTGCCAGCTTTTTAATTTAAACTTGTACAAGTTTAACTCTAGGTAGTCAAGTTATCTATCAGCATAAAATCCCATTATTAATCCCTCCCAGGGATCCGAGTCTATTTTATAAATTGCCAAAATGCTTCCACAGCCAGAGCTAATTTACGGAGCAGAGTTTCGGACTTCGGAGCTGTGCTACGGAGATCTGCTTTATTGGTTCATTTACAGACTGCAGCAGGTTGTGGCGTGATTATTTCTGTACTGTTTCCTGCCTTAAACGATCTGCAACCAGCAACACGGAGAGAGAAAATAATTGGCCCTGTCAGCATTTAAATATTTTCTGAGATTCTTACAGCTTTACCTCCGGCTCATCTTTCCTGTGTCTAACGTAAAATGATTAAATCCGGGGAAATAAAGTGAGAGAGACGGTGTAAAAATGTCACTAATTGATCTACAAATTGGTGCAATCCAGAAGCTATATGCACAAGCCCCGGCTGTGAAGGGTTAAGGCGACTGCAATGAAAAGGAAGACAGCTCACCGTGAAACTTTACATTAAATATGGGGCTAAGTATTTTCCTAGTTGATTACTATTAGTAATTCTCTCAAATTGAGCTTTCTACATTGGCCCAAGTCCTCAGCACACTGACTGAATCCATCACACACTGGACTGATAGATGCTGTTGTTGCAGAGATTAGTTGAAGGTTTCTGGAGCTTTATTCCAAGTCCCCTCCCACACCAGTCTTTTCTGTGAATACTCATAATAGTTGGAATATTTCCAGATACCTGGAACCAACCTCTAGTGCACATCCCCAGCACCAGGGCCCCAGGTACCTGCAACCCACCTCTAGTGCACATCCCGAGCACCAGGACCCCAGATACCTGCAACCAATCTCTAGTGCACATCCCCAGCACCAGGACCCCAGATAACTGCAACCCACCTCTAGTGCACATCCCCAGCACCAGGACCCCAATACCTGCAACCCACCTCTAGTGCACATTCCCAGCACCAGGACCCCAGATAACTGCAACCCACCTCTAGTGCACATCCCCAACACCAGGACCCCAGATACCTGCAACCAACCTCTAGCACACATCCCCAGCACCAGGACCCCAGATACATGCAACCAACCTCTAGTGCACATCCCCAGCACCAGGACCTCAGATACCTGCAACCAACCTCTAGTGCACATCCCCAACACCAGGACCCCAGATAACTGCAAACCCACCTCTAGTGCACATCCCCAGCACCAGGACCCCAGATACCTGCAACCCACCTCTAGTGCACATCCCCAACACCAGGACCCCAGATAACTGCAACCCACCTCTAGTGCACATCCCCAGCACCAGGACCCCAGATACCTGCAACCAACCTCTAGTGCACATCCCCAGCACCAGGACCCCAGATACCTGCAACCAACCTCTAGTGCACATCCCCAACACCAGGACCCCAGATAACTGCAACCAACCTCTAGTGCACATCCCCAGCACCAGGACCCCAGATACCTGCAACCAACCTCTAGTGCACATCCCCAACACCAGGACCCCAGATAACTGCAACCCACCTCTAGTGCACATCCCCAGCACCAGGACCCCAGATACCTGCAACCAACCTCTAGTGCACATCCCCAGCACCAGGACCCCAGATACCTGCAACCCACCTCTAGTGCACATCCCCAGCACCAGGACCCCAGATACCTGCAACCCACCTCTAGTGCACATCCCCAGCACCAGGACCCCAGATACCTGCAACCCACCTCTAGTGCACATCCCCAGCACCAGGACCTCATATACCTGCAACCAACCTCTAGTGCACATCCCCAGCACCAGGACCCCAGATACCTGCAACCCACCTCTAGTGCACATCCCCAGCACCAGGACCCCAGATACCTGCAACCCACCTCTAGTGCACATCCCCAGCACCAGGACCTCAGATACCTGCAACCCACCCCTAGTGCAGATACCTGCAACCCACCTCTAGTGCACATCCCCAGCACCAGGACCCCAGATACCTGCAACCCACCTCTAGTGCACATCCCCAGCACCAGGACCCCAGATACCTGCAACCCACCTCTAGTGCACATCCCCAGCACCAGAACCTCATATACCTGCAACCAACCTCTAGTGCACATCCCCAGCACCAGGACCCCAGATACCTGCAACCCACCTCTAGTGCACATCCCCAGCACCAGGACTCCAGATACCTGCAACCAACCTCTAGTGCACATCCCCAGCACCAGGACCTCAGATACCTGCAACCCACCCCTAGTGCACATCCCCAGCACCAGGACCCCAGATACCTGCAACCCACCTCTAGTGCACATCCCCAGCACCAGGACCCCAGATACATGCAACCCACCTCTAGGGCACATCCCCAGCACCAGGACCCCAGATACCTGCAACCAATCTCTAGTGCACATCCCCAGCACCAGGACCCCAGATACCTGCAACCCACCTCTAGTGCACATCCCCAGCACCAGGACCCCAGATACCTGCAACCCACCTCTAGTGTACATCCCCAGCACCAGGACCCCAGATACCTGCAACCCACCTCTAGTGTACATCCCCAGCACCAGGACCCCAGATACCTGCAACCCACCCCTAGTGCACATCCCCAGCACCAGGACCCCAGATACCTGCAACCAACCTCTAGTGCACATCCCCAGCACCAGGACCCCAGATACCTCCAACCAACCTCTAGTGCACATCCCCAGCACCAGGACCACAGATACCTGCAACCCACCTCTAGTGCACATCCCCAGCACCAGGACCCCAGATACCTGCAACCAATCTCTAGTGCACATCCCCAGCACCAGGACCCCAGATACCTCCAACCAACCTCTAGTGCACATCCCCAGCACCAGGACCACAGATACCTGCAACCCACCTCTAGTGCACATCCCCAGCACCAGGACCCCAGATACCTGCAACCCACCTCTAGTGCACATCCCCAACACCAGGACCCCAGATAACTGCAACCCACCTCTAGTGCACATCCCCAGCACCAGGACCCCAGATACCTGCAACCAACCTCTAGTGCATATCCCCAGCACCAGGACCCCAGATACCTGCAACCAACCTCTGGTGTACATCCCCAGCACCAGGACCCCAGATACCTGCAACCAATCTCTGGTGCACATTCCCAGCACCAGGACCCCAGATACCTCCAACCAACCTCTAGTGCACATCCCCAGCACCAGGACCACAGATACCTGCAACCCACCTCTAGTGCATATCCCCAGCACCAGGACCCCAGTACCTGCAACCAATCTCTAGTGCACATCCCCAGCACCAGGACCCCAGATACCTGCAACCCACCTCTAGTGCACATCCCCAACACCAGGACCCCAGATAACTGCAACCCACCTCTAGTGCACATCCCCAGCACCAGGACCCCAGATACCTGGAACCAACCTCTAGTGCACATCCCAGCACCAGGGCCCCAGATACCTGCAACCCACCTCTAGTGCACATCCCCAGCACCAGGACCCCAGATACCTGCAACCAATCTCTAGTGCACATCCCCAGCACCAGGACCCCAGATGACTGCAACCCACCTCTAGTGCACATCCCCAGCACCAGGACCCCAATACCTGCAACCCACCTCTAGTGCACATCCCCAGCACCAGGACCCCAGATAACTGCAACACACCTCTAGTGCACATCCCCAACACCAGGACCCCAGATAACTGCAACCCACCTCTAGTGCACATCCCCAGCACCAGGACCCCAGATACATGCAACCCACCTCTAGGGCACATCCCCAGCACCAGGACCCCAGATACCTGCAACCAATCTCTAGTGCACATCCCCAGCACCAGGACCCCAGATACCTGCAACCCACCTCTAGTGCACATCCCCAGCACCAGGACCCCAGATACCTGCAACCCACCTCTAGTGTACATCCCCAGCACCAGGACCCCAGATACCTGCAACCCACCTCTAGTGTACATCCCCAGCACCAGGACCCCAGATACCTGCAACCCACCCCTAGTGCACATCCCCAGCACCAGGACCCCAGATACCTGCAACCAACCTCTAGTGCACATCCCCAGCACCAGGATCCCAGATACCTCCAACCAACCTCTAGTGCACATCCCCAGCACCAGGACCACAGATACCTGCAACCCACCACTAGTGCACATCCCCAGCACCAGGACCCCAGATACCTGCAACCAATCTCTAGTGCACATCCCCAGCACCAGGACCCCAGATACCTCCAACCAACCTCTAGTGCACATCCCCAGCACCAGGACCACAGATACCTGCAACCCACCTCTAGTGCACATCCCCAGCACCAGGACCCCAGATACCTGCAACCCACCTCTAGTGCACATCCCCAACACCAGGACCCCAGATAACTGCAACCCACCTCTAGTGCACATCCCCAGCACCAGGACCCCAGATACCTGCAACCAACCTCTAGTGCATATCCCCAGCACCAGGACCCCAGATACCTGCAACCAACCTCTAGTGTACATCCCCAGCACCAGGACCCCAGATACCTGCAACCAATCTCTGGTGCACATTCCCAGCACCAGGACCCCAGATACCTCCAACCAACCTCTAGTGCACATCCCCAGCACCAGGACCACAGATACCTGCAACCCACCTCTAGTGCATATCCCCAGCACCAGGACCCCAGATACCTGCAACCAATCTCTAGTGCACATCCCCAGCACCAGGACCCCAGATACCTGCAACCCACCTCTAGTGCACATCCCCAACACCAGGACCCCAGATAACTGCAACCCACCTCTAGTGCACATCCCCAGCACCAGGACCCCAGATACCTGGAACCAACCTCTAGTGCACATCCCAGCACCAGGGCCCCAGATACCTGCAACCCACCTCTAGTGCACATCCCCAGCACCAGAACCCCAGATACCTGCAACCAATCTCTAGTGCACATCCCCAGCACCAGGACCCCAGATGACTGCAACCCACCTCTAGTGCACATCCCCAGCACCAGGACCCCAATACCTGCAACCCACCTCTAGTGCACATCCCCAGCACCAGGACCCCAGATAACTACAACACACCTCTAGTGCACATCCCCAACACCAGGACCCCAGATAACTGCAACCCACCTCTAGTGCACATCCCCAGCACCAGGACCCCAGATACCTGGAACCAACCTCTAGTGCACATCCCCAGCACCAGGGCCCCAGATACCTGCAACCCACCTCTAGTGCACATCCCCAGCACCAGGACCCCAGATACCTGCAACCAACCTCTAGTGCACATCCCAGCACCAGGACCCCAGATACCTGGAACCAACCTCTAGTACACATCCCCAGCACCAGGACCCCAGATACCTGCAACCAACCTCTAGTGCACATCCCCAGCACCAGGACCCCAGATAACTGGAACCAACCTCTAGCACAAATCCCCAGCACCAGGACACTAGATACCTGCAACCAACCTCTAGTGCACATCCCCAGCACCAGGACCCCAGATACCTGGAACCAACCTCTAGCACAAATCCCCAGCACCAGGACACCAGATACCTGCAACCAACCTCTAGTGCACATCCCCAGCACCAGGACCCCAGATACCTGCAACCAACCTCTAGTACACATCCCCAGCACCAGGACCTCATATACCTGTAACCAACCTCTAGTGCACATCCCCAGCACCAGGACCCCAGATACCTGCAACCAACCTCTAGTGCACATTCCCAGAACCAGGACCTCAGATACCTGGTACCAACCTCTAGTGCACATCCCCAGCACCATGACCCCAGATACCTGCAACCCACCTCTAGTGCACATCTCCAGCACCAAGACCCCAGATACCTGGAACCAACCTCTAGTGCACATCCCCAGCACCAGGACCCCAGATACCTGCAACCAACCTCTAGTGCACATCCCAGCACCAGGACCCCAGATACCTGGAACCAACCTCTAGTGCACATCCCCAGCACCAGGACCCCAGATACCTGCAACCAACCTCTAGTGCACATCCCCAGCACCAGGACCCCAGATACCTGCAACCAACCTCTAGCACACATCCCCAGCACCAGGACCTCAGATACCTGGAACCAACCTCTAGTGCACATCCCCAGCACCAGGACCCCAGATACCTCCAACCAACCTCTAGCGCACATCCCCAGCACCATGACCCCAGATACCTGCAACCAATCTCTAGTGCACATCCATAGCATCAGGACCCCAGATACCTGCAACCCACCTCTAGTGCACATCCCCAGCACCAGGACCTCATATACCTGTAACCAACCTCTAGTGTACATCCCCAGCACCAGGACCCCAGATACCTGCAACCAACCTCTAGTGCACATCCCCAGCACCAGGACCCCAGATACCTGCAACCAACCTCTAGTGCACATCCCCAGCACCAGGACCTCAGATACCTGCAACTAACCTCTAGTGCACATCCCCAGCACCAGGACCTCAGATACCTGCGACCAACCTCTAGTGCACATCCCCAGCACCAGGACCGCAGATACCTGCAACCAACCTTTAGTGCACATCCCCAGCACCATGACCCCAGATACCTGCAACCCACCCCTAGTGCACATCCCCAGCACCAGGACCCCAGATACCTGGAACCAACCTCTAGCACACATCCCCAGCACCAGGACCTCAGATACAGCACCTGCAACCAACCTCTAGTGCACATCCCCAGCACCAGGACCTCAGATACCGTCGCCTCTCCACCGCCCTGGTCACTGCTTCCCATGCACGAGTACAGGATTTTGCCCGTGCTGCACCCCTTCAGTGGAACGCACTCCCCCGCTCCATTACTCTCCCCAACCTTGCAAAGCTTCAAACGGGCACTAAAAACCCACCTATTCATCAACGCATACCCTCCCGATGCATAACCCAGTGCTGAAGCCGCGCCTCCACCCTCCTGCCTCATGCCGTGAACATCTCAGCTTTGCTTGCATACTGCCATCAGGCTACCTCCCACTTGCCTGCACCTCTTGTCATCTGTCTGTCGCCCCTCCCCATTAGATTGTTAGCTCTTCAGAGCAGGGCCCTCTTTCCTCTTGTTATCTAAGCCCTCGTCTCAACACATTTCACTCACAGCTCTCCCCTACTCAACGACCATCTTTATCCTGCTAGTAAAGGCTCATCTCCATCTATGGCCACCAGCCTCTAGTAGTACGATGATCACTCCCTCAATACTTACATCTTAGCTGTATTATGTCTTGAGAATGTGTGGTGCTCTGTGACCTGTACTCTATTTCTGTTATTTATTTACTGTAATGCAATGTTTTGTCCCCTGTACTGTCCTTTGTACGGCGCTGCGAAACACATGTGGCGCCTTATAAATAAAATGTAATAATAATAATAATAATAGTGCACATCCCCAGCACCAGGACCTCAGATACCTGCAACCAACCTCTAGTGCACATCCCCAGCACCAGGACCCCAGATACCTGCAACCAACCTGTAGTGCACATCCCCAGCACCAGGACCTCAGATACCTGCAACCAACCTCTAGTGCACATCCCCAGCACCAGGACCCCAGATACCTGCAACCAACCTCTAGTGCACATCCCCAGCACCAGGACCCCAGATACCTGCAACCAACCTCTAGTGCACATCCCCAGCAACAGGACCTCATATACCTGCAACCAACCTCTAGTGCACATCCCCAGCACCAGGACCCCAGATACCTGCAACCAACCTCTAGTGCACATCCCCAGCACCAGGACCCCAGATACCTGCAACCCACCTCTAGTGCACATCCCCAGCACCAGGACCCCAGATACCTGCAACCAACCTCTAGTGCACATCCCCAGCACCAGGACCTCAGATACCTGCAACCAACCTCTAGTGCACATCCCCAGCACTAGGACCCCAGATACCTGCAACCCACCTCTAGTGCACATCCCCAGCACCAGGACCTGAGATACAGTACCTGCAACCAACCTCTAGTGCACATCCCCAGCACCAGGACCACAGATACCTGCAACCCACCTCTAGTGCACATCCCCAGCACCAGGACCCCAGATACCTGCAACCAACCTCTAGTGCACATCCCCAGCACCAGGACCCCAGATACCTGCAACCCACCTCTAGTGCACATCCCCAGCACCAGGACCCCAGATACCTGCAACCAACCTCTAGTGCACATCCCCAGCACCAGGACCTCAGATACAGTACCTGCAACCAACCTCTAGTGCACATCCCCAGCACCAGGACCCCAGATACCTGCAACCAACCTCTAGTGCACATCCCCAGCACCAGGACACCAGATACCTGCAACCAACCTCTAGTGCACATCCCCAGCACCAGGACCCCAGATACCTGCAACCAACCTCTAGTGCACATCCCCAGCACCAGGACCCCAGATACCTGCAACCAACCTCTGGTGCTCATCCCCAGCACCAGGACCTCAGATACCTGCAACCAACCTCTAGTGCACATCCCCAGCACTAGGACCCCAGATACCTGCAACCCACCTCTAGTGCACATCCCCAGCACCAGAACCTCAAATACCTGCAACCAACCTCTAGCGCACATCCCCAGCACCAGGACCCCAGATACCTGCAACCAACCTCTGGTGCTCATCCCCAGCACCAGGACCTCAGATGCCTGCAACCAACCTCTAGTGCACATCCCCAGCACTAGGACCCCAGATACCTGCAACCCACCTCTAGTGCACATCCCCAGCACCAGGACCTGAGATACAGTACCTGCAACCAACCTCTAGTGCACATCCCCAGCACCAGGACCTCAGATACAGTACCTGCAACCAACCTCTAGTGCACATCCCCAGCACCAGGACCCCAGATACCTGCAACCAACCTCTAGTGCACATCCCCAGCACCAGGACACCAGATACCTGCAACCAACCTCTAGTGCACATCCCCAGCACCAGGACCCCAGATACCTGCAACCAACCTCTAGTGCACATCCCCAGCACCAGGACCCCAGATACCTGCAACCAACCTCTGGTGCTCATCCCCAGCACCAGGACCTCAGATACCTGCAACCAACCTCTAGTGCACATCCCCAGCACTAGGACCCCAGATACCTGCAACCCACCTCTAGTGCACATCCCCAGCACCAGAACCTCAGATACCTGCAACCAACCTCTAGCGCACATCCCCAGCACCAGGACCCCAGATACCTGCAACCAACCTCTGGTGCTCATCCCCAGCACCAGGACCTCAGATACCTGCAACCAACCTCTAGTGCACATCCCCAGCACTAGGACCCCAGATACCTGCAACCCACCTCTAGTGCACATCCCCAGCACCAGAACCTCAGATACCTGCAACCAACCTCTAGCGCACATCCCCAGCACCAGGACCCCAGATACCTGCAACCAACCTCTGGTGCTCATCCCCAGCACCAGGACCTCAGATACCTGCAACCAACCTCTAGTGCACATCCCCAGCACTAGGACCCCAGATACCTGCAACCCACCTCTAGTGCACATCCCCAGCACCAGAACCTCAGATACCTGCAACCAACCTCTAGCGCACATCCCCAGCACCAGGACCCCAGATACCTGCAACCAACCTCTAGTGCACATCCCCAGCACCAGGACCCCAGATACCTGCAACCAACCTCTAGTGCACATCCCCAGCACCAGGACCCCAGATACATGCAACCAACCTCTAGTGCACATCCCCAGCACCAGGACCCCAATACCTGCAACCCACCTCTAGTGCACATCCCCAGCACCAGGACCCCAGATAACTGCAACACACCTCTAGTGCACATCCCCAACACCAGGACCCCAGATAACTGCAACCCACCTCTAGTGCACATCCCCAGCACCAGGACCCCAGATACATGCAACCCACCTCTAGGGCACATCCCCAGCACCAGGACCCCAGATACCTGCAACCAATCTCTAGTGCACATCCCCAGCACCAGGACCCCAGATACCTGCAACCCACCTCTAGTGCACATCCCCAGCACCAGGACCCCAGATACCTGCAACCAACCTCTAGTGCACATCCCCAGCACCAGGACCTCAGATACAGTACCTGCAACCAACCTCTAGTGCACATCCCCAGCACCAGGACCCCAGATACCTGCAACCAACCTCTAGTGCACATCCCCAGCACCAGGACACCAGATACCTGCAACCAACCTCTAGTGCACATCCCCAGCACCAGGACCCCAGATACCTGCAACCAACCTCTAGTGCACATCCCCAGCACCAGGACCCCAGATACCTGCAACCAACCTCTGGTGCTCATCCCCAGCACCAGGACCTCAGATACCTGCAACCAACCTCTAGTGCACATCCCCAGCACTAGGACCCCAGATACCTGCAACCCACCTCTAGTGCACATCCCCAGCACCAGAACCTCAAATACCTGCAACCAACCTCTAGCGCACATCCCCAGCACCAGGACCCCAGATACCTGCAACCAACCTCTGGTGCTCATCCCCAGCACCAGGACCTCAGATGCCTGCAACCAACCTCTAGTGCACATCCCCAGCACTAGGACCCCAGATACCTGCAACCCACCTCTAGTGCACATCCCCAGCACCAGGACCTGAGATACAGTACCTGCAACCAACCTCTAGTGCACATCCCCAGCACCAGGACCTCAGATACAGTACCTGCAACCAACCTCTAGTGCACATCCCCAGCACCAGGACCTCAGATACCTGCAACTAACCTCTAGTGCACATCCCCAGCACCAGGACCTCAGATACCTGCGACCAACCTCTAGTGCACATCCCCAGCACCAGGACCGCAGATACCTGCAACCAACCTTTAGTGCACATCCCCAGCACCATGACCCCAGATACCTGCAACCCACCCCTAGTGCACATCCCCAGCACCAGGACCCCAGATACCTGGAACCAACCTCTAGCACACATCCCCAGCACCAGGACCTCAGATACAGCACCTGCAACCAACCTCTAGTGCACATCCCCAGCACCAGGACCTCAGATACCGTCGCCTCTCCACCGCCCTGGTCACTGCTTCCCATGCACGAGTACAGGATTTTGCCCGTGCTGCACCCCTTCAGTGGAACGCACTCCCCCGCTCCATTACTCTCCCCAACCTTGCAAAGCTTCAAACGGGCACTAAAAACCCACCTATTCATCAACGCATACCCTCCCGATGCATAACCCAGTGCTGAAGCCGCGCCTCCACCCTCCTGCCTCATGCCGTGAACATCTCAGCTTTGCTTGCATACTGCCATCAGGCTACCTCCCACTTGCCTGCACCTCTTGTCATCTGTCTGTCGCCCCTCCCCATTAGATTGTTAGCTCTTCAGAGCAGGGCCCTCTTTCCTCTTGTTATCTAAGCCCTCGTCTCAACACATTTCACTCACAGCTCTCCCCTACTCAACGACCATCTTTATCCTGCTAGTAAAGGCTCATCTCCATCTATGGCCACCAGCCTCTAGTAGTACGATGATCACTCCCTCAATACTTACATCTTAGCTGTATTATGTCTTGAGAATGTGTGGTGCTCTGTGACCTGTACTCTATTTCTGTTATTTATTTACTGTAATGCAATGTTTTGTCCCCTGTACTGTCCTTTGTACGGCGCTGCGAAACACATGTGGCGCCTTATAAATAAAATGTAATAATAATAATAATAATAGTGCACATCCCCAGCACCAGGACCTCAGATACCTGCAACCAACCTCTAGTGCACATCCCCAGCACCAGGACCCCAGATACCTGCAACCAACCTGTAGTGCACATCCCCAGCACCAGGACCTCAGATACCTGCAACCAACCTCTAGTGCACATCCCCAGCACCAGGACCCCAGATACCTGCAACCAACCTCTAGTGCACATCCCCAGCACCAGGACCCCAGATACCTGCAACCAACCTCTAGTGCACATCCCCAGCAACAGGACCTCATATACCTGCAACCAACCTCTAGTGCACATCCCCAGCACCAGGACCCCAGATACCTGCAACCAACCTCTAGTGCACATCCCCAGCACCAGGACCCCAGATACCTGCAACCCACCTCTAGTGCACATCCCCAGCACCAGGACCCCAGATACCTGCAACCAACCTCTAGTGCACATCCCCAGCACCAGGACCTCAGATACCTGCAACCAACCTCTAGTGCACATCCCCAGCACTAGGACCCCAGATACCTGCAACCCACCTCTAGTGCACATCCCCAGCACCAGGACCTGAGATACAGTACCTGCAACCAACCTCTAGTGCACATCCCCAGCACCAGGACCACAGATACCTGCAACCCACCTCTAGTGCACATCCCCAGCACCAGGACCCCAGATACCTGCAACCAACCTCTAGTGCACATCCCCAGCACCAGGACCCCAGATACCTGCAACCCACCTCTAGTGCACATCCCCAGCACCAGGACCCCAGATACCTGCAACCAACCTCTAGTGCACATCCCCAGCACCAGGACCTCAGATACAGTACCTGCAACCAACCTCTAGTGCACATCCCCAGCACCAGGACCCCAGATACCTGCAACCAACCTCTAGTGCACATCCCCAGCACCAGGACACCAGATACCTGCAACCAACCTCTAGTGCACATCCCCAGCACCAGGACCCCAGATACCTGCAACCAACCTCTAGTGCACATCCCCAGCACCAGGACCCCAGATACCTGCAACCAACCTCTGGTGCTCATCCCCAGCACCAGGACCTCAGATACCTGCAACCAACCTCTAGTGCACATCCCCAGCACTAGGACCCCAGATACCTGCAACCCACCTCTAGTGCACATCCCCAGCACCAGAACCTCAAATACCTGCAACCAACCTCTAGCGCACATCCCCAGCACCAGGACCCCAGATACCTGCAACCAACCTCTGGTGCTCATCCCCAGCACCAGGACCTCAGATGCCTGCAACCAACCTCTAGTGCACATCCCCAGCATTAGGACCCCAGATACCTGCAACCCACCTCTAGTGCACATCCCCAGCACCAGGACCTGAGATACAGTACCTGCAACCAACCTCTAGTGCACATCCCCAGCACCAGGACCTCAGATACAGTACCTGCAACCAACCTCTAGTGCACATCCCCAGCACCAGGACCCCAGATACCTGCAACCAACCTCTAGTGCACATCCCCAGCACCAGGACACCAGATACCTGCAACCAACCTCTAGTGCACATCCCCAGCACCAGGACCCCAGATACCTGCAACCAACCTCTAGTGCACATCCCCAGCACCAGGACCCCAGATACCTGCAACCAACCTCTGGTGCTCATCCCCAGCACCAGGACCTCAGATACCTGCAACCAACCTCTAGTGCACATCCCCAGCACTAGGACCCCAGATACCTGCAACCCACCTCTAGTGCACATCCCCAGCACCAGAACCTCAGATACCTGCAACCAACCTCTAGCGCACATCCCCAGCACCAGGACCCCAGATACCTGCAACCAACCTCTGGTGCTCATCCCCAGCACCAGGACCTCAGATACCTGCAACCAACCTCTAGTGCACATCCCCAGCACTAGGACCCCAGATACCTGCAACCCACCTCTAGTGCACATCCCCAGCACCAGAACCTCAGATACCTGCAACCAACCTCTAGCGCACATCCCCAGCACCAGGACCCCAGATACCTGCAACCAACCTCTGGTGCTCATCCCCAGCACCAGGACCTCAGATACCTGCAACCAACCTCTAGTGCACATCCCCAGCACTAGGACCCCAGATACCTGCAACCCACCTCTAGTGCACATCCCCAGCACCAGAACCTCAGATACCTGCAACCAACCTCTAGCGCACATCCCCAGCACCAGGACCCCAGATACCTGCAACCAACCTCTAGTGCACATCCCCAGCACCAGGACCCCAGATACCTGCAACCAACCTCTAGTGCACATCCCCAGCACCAGGACCCCAGATACATGCAACCAACCTCTAGTGCACATCCCCAGCACCAGGACCCCAATACCTGCAACCCACCTCTAGTGCACATCCCCAGCACCAGGACCCCAATACCTGCAACCAACCTCTAGTGCACATCCCCAGCACCAGGACCCCAGATACCTGGAACCAATCTCTAGTGCACATCCCCAGCACCAGGACCCCAGATACCTGCAACCAACCTCTAGTGCACATCCCCAGCTCCAGGACCCCAGATACCTGGAACCAATCTCTAGTGCACATCCCCAGCACCAGGACCCCAGATACCTGCAACCAACCTCTGGTGCTCATCCCTTTGGCTCTGTTTTTTGTTAAGTTTTAGTGGTCATAACTGGTCTGTGTCTTCAGTGTCCTTAAAATGAATGAAATATATCCAGAAATATGCAACCAAACTCCAATGCATATCCTGTGCCTATATAGACTGTAGAACCTCAAGAGGTATTATTTTGTTACTTGTTGTGTTCCCAGTTGTGAAGTGCAGCAGAATATGCTGGTGCTGTATAAGTAACTGGTAATAAGGAAAGTCACAATTCTCTACACCTCCCGCCTCTGAGTACCTCCTCTATAAGGCGCTCTACTTTACATTTAGTTGTGCGGATGAATTTTTTGTTTACCTTCTGTCCAGCGAAGCTCACTTGGACATAGGGATCCACCAAGTCCTTGTTTTCCCCTATAAGGGCTTTCTTTACATTGGCCATAATGCTGGTGTTCATCCTGGGTAAGCCCTCAGCGCGGAAGATCTTGACGTAGAAGCGAGCCCACTGGCGCTCCGGCGGCACGCCATCTGGAAGGAGCAGGTTCCTGGAGAGAGAAGGAGCAGGTAATGAGACTGGACCCATGTCTGGGGGAGCTGCAGTTATATAGCAGCTCACAGGTGGCATCTGGTGGTGTCCTAACTTTATACACACCGTACAAAGTGCTTCTGTATGAGATGTGCGTCCGCTTTGGGCATCTTCAGACAAACTGCCACAACCTCCTGCTAGATGCCAATTCTCCGCCTAAGTATGGCCTTCAGTGTTTGTGATTAAACATCTCTGATATGTTATGCCCATAAGACACTACATCTCCGCACGTCTGAATACCCACCTCCCAGTCACTGTATGGCGCTGAGATCCCATGCGCAGCGAATGTGCGAAAATATGCACATGACACAGACACCTACTGAGAAGCCCATTGGCGGCTTTGCAGATCCAAGCAACGCCGGACATATACGCAGCGGCGGTCACAGGGCCCTAATTCAGACCTGATCGCACCTCTGCGAATTTGCAGAGGTCTGCGATCAAAAATAGTCCCCACTTGGCCAGAGTGAAAATCCGTCCCGTGCAAGTCTGCGTACGTCGTGCGAAAAACTTTTCAAGCGCCGACCAGCTGCAAATCCGTTCGCAACTCACTCACCATCTAATTATTTTTCCAGTCTGTGCGTAGCCCAGGACTTACTCCTACAGTGTGATACAAACAGGCTGATCGGGGCCGGAGCTGACGTCACACACCCACCATGAAAACGCTTGGGAACGCCTACGTTTTTCCTGACACTCCCAGAAAACGGACAGTTACCACCCCCAAATGTCCGCTTCCTGTCAATCAACCTGCGTTCGTCTAGCGATCAAAAAAGACGCAGGGATTTTTTGCAGTTTGGCATCGTGCCTCAGCATTACGATTCGTATGCATGCGCAGTTGTTCGATGATCGGCCGTTGTTCAATTTCGCAGAACAGCGATCAGGTCTGAATTAGGCCCACAGATACTTGGATAATCGACTATGGTTGCGCAGAAAGAATGCGTGAATTGAGACACAGGTGCCATGTTTTGTGCAGTTATACAGATGGATCCATGTTTATCTTGGCCTTTAATAGGATGAACTGAGACTGGGCAGTCTGGCTTAATCCCCTGCTGTAATGACTTAGGGGGTCATTCTGAGTTGATCGCTCGCTAGCTAGTTTTAGCAGCTGTGCAAACGCTATGCCGCCGCCCTCTGGGGAGTGTATTTTAGCTTAGCAGAAGTGCGAACGTATGTGCAGCCGAGCTATGCAAAAACAGTTTGTACAGTCTCAGAGTAGCTCTGAACCTACTCAGCGCTTGCGATCACTTCAGCCTATTCGTGTCCTGATTTGACGTCATACACCCGCCCAGCGAACGCCCAGCTACGCCTGCATTTTTTCAGACACGCATGCATTTTTGCAAACACTCCCTGAAAACGGTCAGTTGACACCCAGAAACGCCCCCTTCCTGTCAATCTTCTTGCGGCCGTCAGTGCGACTGAAAACTGCGCTAAAACCTGTGCAAAACAACAAATGCCTTTGTACCCGGACGTCGCACGTGCGCATTGCGGGGCATACGCATGCGCAGAAATGCAGATTTTTAGCCTGATCGCTGCGCTGCAAAAAACGGCAGCTAGCGATCAACTCGGAATGACCACCCCATATCTCCTGATGTATTGTTCTCTCTGTATTGTATTGCAGCTGAGAACAACAGATGAAAGGCTTATGTTAATAAACCATGGTGTGACTAGGCGCAGCAAAGAAGTCAAGATAAATGTGGACCCATCTGTAGGTTGTGACATATGCACACATTTCTGGGGCATTACTGGAGATCCTGGGAACTATTATTTGTATTCAGAACTGAGACTCGCTAATGGTAGCACTCACCCTCTATAAAACACACATCTATATGACACAAGGCTGAAGTATAGAATTAGTTATGTCATACAGTATGTCATCTGCACCCCTTCCTGTGGACAGCGTCCCCTTCCACTGTATACAGACAGCAGCAGGTACTAGATTCTAGTTGCGGGATGAGGCCATTCCTAACATTCTGCTAACAGCCAGCTAGATATAAAGGATCCTTTCCTGTAGAGATGTCACAAATTAAATATCAGTATTATATTTGCTGTCCATTTAGGAATCATAAATTTTCACACATTTATAAAGAAACCAAAGTGTTAATATCCTGGCAACTGCATCTTTTTCTATTGCTTGTATTTGTATGTACTGGGAAAGTCTGCAAGCTTTTCCTTATTCCCTGTCTGTCAGAATCCAAACACGCGTTGCCAATTTGGCCAACTCTACAATCAGAGATGACATTTTTCTCCTGTCTTGAAATCCCTGACGGAGCCTGTGAGAGCGGCCGGGGCTCCCAGATGTGCGGCATAAACAGCTTTCATCTCTGTGTATTAATAGCTTTAGGATCTCCTGTAATTTGCAAGCACCGACCCAGGGATTGGTGATCGCGGGAGCAGGGGCTTATTGTATAGTGCCGATTGCAGAACAGATACTGACAGACACATGACTGTAAACATTGACTTGTTCCTATATACTCAATTACTGTATGTATATTTTTATATGTGAGATAAACTCATTTTATACCATTTGAACATACTATAATGTGTGTCTTCTGTGCTTTTACACAGATCTTTGGGGGTCATTCCAAGTTGATCGCTAACTGCATTTGTTCGCAGTGCAGCGTTGAGGCAAAAAACAGCACTTCTGCGCGTGCAGTGCAATGCGCACGCACGACGTACTATTACAACTAATGTTGTAGTTTCACACAGGGTCTAGCGATGCTTTTCTGTCGCAGTGCTGACCGCAGAGTGATTGACAGGAAGGGGGCGTTTCTGGGTGTTAACTGACTGTTTTCAGGGAGTGTTCGGAAAAACGCAGGCATGCCAGGAAAAACGCAGGCGTGGCTTGCCGAACGCAGGGCGTGTTTGTGACATCAAAACAGGAACTGAACAGTGTGAAGTGATCGAAAGCGCTGAGTAGGTTTTGAGCTACTCTGAAACTGCACAAAAAAACTTTGTCGCCGCTCTGCGATCCTTTCGTTCGCACTTCTGCTAAGCTAAAATACACTCCCAGTGGGCGGCGGTATAGCGTTTGCACGGCTGCTAAAGACTGCTAGCGAGTGATCAACTTGGAATGACCACCTATGTGTTCTTCAGTTTCCCCTGTAATATCACTTGTGTAATATATTTACTATTTGTGTCCTTTATTTTTGCCAAGCAGAGTATTTCCCAGTTACATTGTGCCTATAACCTGCTGAGCTCTATATAACATGTTTAGTACATCCAAGAAATTCAGGACACCTTTACAGGACTGGTCGGAGCGAGATACAGCGAGACACAGTGGAACAGCCCACACAGCGATCCCAGGGAACATTCCTGTCTGCTACTTAATGATTGCCTGGCAATAAAGTGTAATGTGTAGGAAGACTTAATCGCTGATGACACTGCCAGCTCTCAGTACAGCACAGTATCAGCGATACAGGGGCCTGATTCAGAGATGTACCCTAATGCCATCACAGGTGTGAATTTGTATGCAGCTAATGTGTGAAAATATGCTAATGCTGCTGCCGCCTGGAAATGTGTTGAGATGCCCACCAGCAGCTTTGTAAATTTTGGCCCCACTTCCCATCATCTTCCACAAACGGTCCCTGACTGTCAATCACTTTGCAAACAAATTCTCTCTGCAAGATCATAATCACTCATCTGTGGCTGAAGCTGGCAGGAACTCGCACAATGGCCCTCATTCCGAGTTGTTCGCTCGCAAGCTGCTTTTAGCATCTTTGCACACGCTAAGCCGCCGCCTACTGGGAGTGAATCTTAGCTTATCAAAATTGCGAATGAAAGATTTGCAATATTGCGAAAAGACTTCTCTGTGCAGTTTCTGAGTAGCTCGAGACTTACTCTTCCAGTGCGATCAGTTCAGTGCTTGTCGTTCCTGGTTTGACATCACAAACACACCCAGCGTTCGCCCCAGACACTCCTCCGTTTCTCCAGCCACTCTCGCGTTTTTCCCAAAAACGGTAGCGTTTTTTCGCACACACCCATAAAACGGCCAGTTTCCGCCCAGAAACACCCACTTCCTGTCAATCACACTCCGATCACCAGAACGAAGAAAAAACCTCGAAATGTTGTGAGTAAAATACCTAACTGCATAGCAAATTTACTTGGCGCAGTCGCAGTGCGAACATTGCTCATGCGCAGTTAGCGGAAAATCGCTGCGATGCGAAGAAAATTACCGAGCGAACAACTCGGAATGACCACCCATGGCCATTCCAGGGTGTAAGGGATGTGCAGGGACTGATTCAGCACCAAGGACAGTGATCACTGTGCAGGAGACTGAGAGCTGGCAGTGACTCACACAATGGCCCTCATTCCGAGTTGATCGCTTGCTGCCATTGGGGGTCATTCCGACCCGATTGCTCACTGCAGTTTGTCACAGCGCAGCGTTCGGGTCGGAACTTCACATGCGCCAACACCGCAGTGCGCCGGCCCTTGGCAGCCGTAGTTGCCTAGCGATTGCCGCTGACGCTGAGACAGAGATGGTCACTGGGCGGGAGGGGGAGCAGTCCGGCCAACCCAGGTGTGGCCAGACTGTTGGGGGGGAAGGGCGGGGCAGGCCGCAGCGGCTGCGCGATGTCAAACGCAGCCGCTGCGGGACGGGGAGCGACGAGTAGCTCCCGGCCAGCACGCTAAAGCTGCGCTGGCCGGAAGCTACTCTTGAAGTGTAAAGGCATCAGCGCTTCTGCGGGGGGAGGGCCAGCACTGATCATAGCTGTGCTAAACTGAGCACAGCTACGATCAACTCGGAATGACCCCCATTGTTCGCTGAGTAGCAATCATTTTAAAAAATGGCTAAACTGCGCATGCGTATGCACCATTGCGTGGCATACGGGTACAAAGAGCATTGTGGTTTTGCACAGGTTCCAGCGACGCTTTCAGTCGCACATCTGATCGCAAGGAGATTGACAGGAAGTGGGAGTTTCTGGGTGGCAACTGACCATTTTCTGGGAATGTTTGGAAAAACGCAGGCTTGGCCGGGCGTTTGTTGGGCGGGTATCTGACGTCATTAACGCGTCACTTGTCGCAGCAATCATCGCACAGAATTAGTAATTACAGGGCTGGTCTTGTTCTGCACAAAATGTGTTTGCAGGTGCTCTGCTGCACGGGCGTTCATACTCCTGCACAGCGAAAATACACTCCCCGGTGGGCGGCGACTATTCGTTTACACGGCTGCTAAAAGTAGCTAGCGAGCAATCAACTCGGAATGAGGGCCCATGGCCATTACAGGGGGTATGGGATGTGCAGGGACTGAGTCAGCACCAAGGACAGCGGTCACTGTGCCGGAGGCTGAGAGCTGGCAGTAACACACACAATAGCCATTACAGGGAGTAAGGGATGTGCAGGGACTGAGTCAGCACCAAGGACAGCGGTCACTGTGCCGGAGGCTGAGAGCTGGCAGTGACACACACAATGGCCATTACAGGGAGTAAGGGATGTGCAGGGACTGAGCCAGCACCAAGGACAGCGGTCACTGTGCCGGAGGCTGAGAGCTGGCAGTAACACACACAGTGGCCATTACAGGGAGTAAGGGATGTGCAGGGACTGAGTCAGCACCAAGGACAGCGGTCACTGTGCCGGAGGCTGAGAGCTGGCAGTAACACACACAATGGCCATTACAGGGAGTATGGGATGTGCAGGGACTGAGTCAGCACCAAGGACAGCGGTCACTGTGCCGGAGGCTGAGAGCTGGCAGTAACACACACAGTGGCCATTACAGGGAGTATGGGATGTGCAGGGACTGAGTCAGCACCAAGGACAGCGGTCACTGTGCCGGAGGCTGAGAGCTGGCAGTGACACACACAATGGCCATTACAGGGAGTAAGGGATGTGCAGGGACTGAGTCAGCACCAAGGACAGCGGTCACTGTGCCGGAGGCTGAGAGCTGGCAGTAACACACACAATGGCCATTACAGGGAGTATGGGATGTGCAGGGACTGAGTCAGCACCAAGGACAGCGGTCACTGTGCCGGAGGCTGAGAGCTGGCAGTAACACACACAGTGGCCATTACAGGGAGTATGGGATGTGCAGGGACTGAGTCAGCACCAAGGACAGCGGTCACTGTGCCGGAGGCTGAGAGCTGGCAGTGACACACACAATGGCCATTACAGGGAGTAAGGGATGTGCAGGGACTGAGTCAGCACCAAGGACAGCGGTCACTGTGTCGGAGGCTGAGAGCTGGCAGTAACACAAACAATGGCCATTACAGGGAGTATGGGATGTGCAGGGACTGAGTCAGCACCAAGGACAGCGGTCACTGTGCCGGAGGCTGAGAGCTGGCAGTAACACACACAGTGGCCATTACAGGGAGTAAGGGATGTGCAGGGACTGAGTCAGCACCAAGGACAGCGGTCACTGTGCCGGAGGCTGAGAGCTGGCAGTAACACACACAATGGCCATTACAGGGAGTAAGGGATGTGCAGGGACTGAGTCAGCACCAAGGACAGCGGTCACTGTGCCGGAGGCTGAGAGCTGGCAGTAACACACACAGTGGCCATTACAGGGAGTATGGGATGTGCAGGGACTGAGTCAGCACCAAGGACAGCGGTCACTGTGCCGGAGGCTGAGAGCTGGCAGTGACACACACAATGGCCATTACAGGGAGTATGGGATGTGCAGGGACTAAGTCAGCACCAAGGACAGCGGTCACTGTGCCGGAGGCTGAGAGCTGGCAGTGACACACACAATGGCCATTACAGGGAGTATGGGATGTGCAGGGACTGAGTCAGCACCAAGGACAGCGGTCACTGTGCCGGAGGATGAGAGCTGGCAGTGACACACACAATGGCCATTACAGGGAGTATGGGATGTGCAGGGACTGAGTCAGCACCAAGGACAGCGATCACTGTGCCGGAGGCTGAGAGCTGGCAGTAACACACACAGTGGCCATTACAGGGAGTAAGGGATGTGCAGGGACTGAGTCAGCAACAAGGACAGCGGTCACTGTGCCGGAGGATGAGAGCTGGCAGTGACACACACAATGGCCATTACAGGGAGTATGGGATGTGCAGGGACTGAGTCAGCACCAAGGACAGCGATCACTGTGCCGGAGGCTGAGAGCTGGCAGTGACACACACAATGGTCATTACAGGGAGTATGGGATGTGCAGGGACTGAGTCAGCACCAAGGACAGCGGTCACTGTGCCGGAGGCTGAGAGCTGGCAGTAACACACACAGTGGCCATTACAGGGAGTAAGGGATGTGCAGGGACTGAGTCAGCACCAAGGACAGCGGTCACTGTGCCGGAGGCTGAGAGCTGGCAGTAACACACACAGTGGCCATTACAGGGAGTATGGGATGTGCAGGGACTGAGTCAGCACCAAGGACAGCGATCACTGTGCCGGAGTCTGAGAGCTGGCAGTGACACACACAATGGCCATTACAGGGAGTAAGGGATGTGCAGGGACTGAGTCAGCACCAAGGACAGCGGTCACTGTGCCGGAGGCTGAGAGCTGGCAGTGACACACACAATGGCCATTACATGGAGTAAGGGATGTGCAGGGACTGAGTCAGCACCAAGGACAGCGGTCACTGTGCCGGAGGCTGAGAGCTGGCAGTGACACACACAATGGCCATTACAGGGGGTAAGGGATGTGCAGGGACTGAGTCAGCACCAAGGACAGCGGTCACTGTGTCGGAGGCTGAGAGCTGGCAGTAACACACACAGTGGCCATTACAGGGAGTAAGGGATGTGCAGGGACTGAGTCAGCACCAAGGACAGCGGTCACTGTGCCGGAGGCTGAGAGCTGGCAGTAATACACACAGTGGCCATTACAAGGAGTATGGGATGTGCAGGGACTGAGTCAGCACCAAGGACAGCGGTCACTGTGCCGGAGGCTGAGAGCTGGCAGTAACACACACAGTGGCCATTACAAGGAGTATGGGATGTGCAGGGACTGAGTCAGCACCAAGGACAGCGGTCACTGTGCCGGAGGCTGAGAGCTGGCAGTAACACACACAGTGGCCATTACAGGGAGTAAGGGATGTGCAGGGACTGAGTCAGCACCAAGGACAGCGGTCACTGTGCCGGAGGCTGAGAGCTGGCAGTAACACACACAGTGGCCATTACAGGGAGTAAGGGATGTGCAGGGACTGAGTCAGCACCAAGGACAGCGGTCACTGTGCCGGAGGCTGAGAGCTGGCAGTGACACACACAATGGCCATTACAGGGAGTATGGGATGTGCAGGGACTGAGTCAGCACCAAGGACAGCGGTCACTGTGCCGGAGGCTGAGAGCTGGCAGTGACACACACAATGGCCATTACAGGGAATAAGGGATGTGCAGGGACTGAGTCAGCACCAAGGAAAGCGGTCACTGTGTCGGAGGCTGAGAGCTGGCAGTAACACACACAATGGCCATTACAGGGAGTAAGGGATGTGCAGGGACTGAGTCAGCACCAAGGACAGCGATCACTGTGCCGGAGGCTGAGAGCTGGCAGTGACACACACAATGGTCATTACAGGGAGTATGGGATGTGCAGGGACTGAGTCAGCACCAAGGACAGCGGTCACTGTGCCGGAGGCTGAGAGCTGGCAGTAACACACACAATGGCCATTACAGGGAGTATGGGATGTGCAGGGACTGAGTCAGCACCAAGGACAGCGGTCACTGTGCCGGAGGCTGAGAGCTGGCAGTAACACACACAGTGGCCATTACAGGGAGTATGGGATGTGCAGGGACTGAGTCAGCACCAAGGACAGCGGTCACTGTGCCGGAGGCTGAGAGCTGGCAGTAACACACACAGTGGCCATTACAGGGAGTATGGGATGTGCAGGGACTGAGTCAGCACCAAGGACAGCGGTCACTGTGCCGGAGGCTGAGAGCTGGCAGTAACACACACAGTGGCCATTACAGGGAGTAAGGGATGTGCAGGGACTGAGTCAGCACCAAGGACAGCGGTCACTGTGTCGGAGGCTGAGAGCTGGCAGTAACACAAACAATGGCCATTACAGGGAGTATGGGATGTGCAGGGACTGAGTCAGCACCAAGGACAGCGGTCACTGTGCCGGAGGCTGAGAGCTGGCAGTAACACACACAGTGGCCATTACAGGGAGTAAGGGATGTGCAGGGACTGAGTCAGCACCAAGGACAGCGGTCACTGTGCCGGAGGCTGAGAGCTGGCAGTAACACACACAATGGCCATTACAGGGAGTAAGGGATGTGCAGGGACTGAGTCAGCACCAAGGACAGCGGTCACTGTGCCGGAGGCTGAGAGCTGGCAGTAACACACACAGTGGCCATTACAGGGAGTATGGGATGTGCAGGGACTGAGTCAGCACCAAGGACAGCGGTCACTGTGCCGGAGGCTGAGAGCTGGCAGTGACACACACAATGGCCATTACAGGGAGTATGGGATGTGCAGGGACTAAGTCAGCACCAAGGACAGCGGTCACTGTGCCGGAGGCTGAGAGCTGGCAGTGACACACACAATGGCCATTACAGGGAGTATGGGATGTGCAGGGACTGAGTCAGCACCAAGGACAGCGGTCACTGTGCCGGAGGCTGAGAGCTGGCAGTAACACACACAGTGGCCATTACAGGGAGTATGGGATGTGCAGGGACTGAGTCAGCACCAAGGACAGCGGTCACTGTGCCGGAGGCTGAGAGCTGGCAGTGACACACACAATGGCCATTACAGGGAGTAAGGGATGTGCAGGGACTGAGTCAGCACCAAGGACAGCGGTCACTGTGTCGGAGGCTGAGAGCTGGCAGTAACACAAACAATGGCCATTACAGGGAGTATGGGATGTGCAGGGACTGAGTCAGCACCAAGGACAGCGGTCACTGTGCCGGAGGCTGAGAGCTGGCAGTAACACACACAGTGGCCATTACAGGGAGTAAGGGATGTGCAGGGACTGAGTCAGCACCAAGGACAGCGGTCACTGTGCCGGAGGCTGAGAGCTGGCAGTAACACACACAATGGCCATTACAGGGAGTAAGGGATGTGCAGGGACTGAGTCAGCACCAAGGACAGCGGTCACTGTGCCGGAGGCTGAGAGCTGGCAGTAACACACACAGTGGCCATTACAGGGAGTATGGGATGTGCAGGGACTGAGTCAGCACCAAGGACAGCGGTCACTGTGCCGGAGGCTGAGAGCTGGCAGTGACACACACAATGGCCATTACAGGGAGTAAGGGATGTGCAGGGACTGAGTCAGCACCAAGGACAGCGGTCACTGTGTCGGAGGCTGAGAGCTGGCAGTAACACAAACAATGGCCATTACAGGGAGTATGGGATGTGCAGGGACTGAGTCAGCACCAAGGACAGCGGTCACTGTGCCGGAGGCTGAGAGCTGGCAGTAACACACACAGTGGCCATTACAGGGAGTAAGGGATGTGCAGGGACTGAGTCAGCACCAAGGACAGCGGTCACTGTGCCGGAGGCTGAGAGCTGGCAGTAACACACACAATGGCCATTACAGGGAGTAAGGGATGTGCAGGGACTGAGTCAGCACCAAGGACAGCGGTCACTGTGCCGGAGGCTGAGAGCTGGCAGTAACACACACAGTGGCCATTACAGGGAGTATGGGATGTGCAGGGACTGAGTCAGCACCAAGGACAGCGGTCACTGTGCCGGAGGCTGAGAGCTGGCAGTGACACACACAATGGCCATTACAGGGAGTATGGGATGTGCAGGGACTAAGTCAGCACCAAGGACAGCGGTCACTGTGCCGGAGGCTGAGAGCTGGCAGTGACACACACAATGGCCATTACAGGGAGTATGGGATGTGCAGGGACTGAGTCAGCACCAAGGACAGCGGTCACTGTGCCGGAGGATGAGAGCTGGCAGTGACACACACAATGGCCATTACAGGGAGTATGGGATGTGCAGGGACTGAGTCAGCACCAAGGACAGCGATCACTGTGCCGGAGGCTGAGAGCTGGCAGTAACACACACAGTGGCCATTACAGGGAGTAAGGGATGTGCAGGGACTGAGTCAGCACCAAGGACAGCGGTCACTGTGCCGGAGGATGAGAGCTGGCAGTGACACACACAATGGCCATTACAGGGAGTATGGGATGTGCAGGGACTGAGTCAGCACCAAGGACAGCGATCACTGTGCCGGAGGCTGAGAGCTGGCAGTGACACACACAATGGTCATTACAGGGAGTATGGGATGTGCAGGGACTGAGTCAGCACCAAGGACAGCGGTCACTGTGCCGGAGGCTGAGAGCTGGCAGTAACACACACAGTGGCCATTACAGGGAGTAAGGGATGTGCAGGGACTGAGTCAGCACCAAGGACAGCGGTCACTGTGCCGGAGGCTGAGAGCTGGCAGTAACACACACAGTGGCCATTACAGGGAGTATGGGATGTGCAGGGACTGAGTCAGCACCAAGGACAGCGATCACTGTGCCGGAGTCTGAGAGCTGGCAGTGACACACACAATGGCCATTACAGGGAGTAAGGGATGTGCAGGGACTGAGTCAGCACCAAGGACAGCGGTCACTGTGCCGGAGGCTGAGAGCTGGCAGTGACACACACAATGGCCATTACATGGAGTAAGGGATGTGCAGGGACTGAGTCAGCACCAAGGACAGCGGTCACTGTGCCGGAGGCTGAGAGCTGGCAGTGACACACACAATGGCCATTACAGGGAGTAAGGGATGTGCAGGGACTGAGTCAGCACCAAGGACAGCGGTCACTGTGCCGGAGGCTGAGAGCTGGCAGTAACACACACAGTGGCCATTACAGGGAGTAAGGGATGTGCAGGGACTGAGTCAGCACCAAGGACAGCGGTCACTGTGCCGGAGGCTGAGAGCTGGCAGTAATACACACAGTGGCCATTACAAGGAGTATGGGATGTGCAGGGACTGAGTCAGCACCAAGGACAGCGGTCACTGTGCCGGAGGCTGAGAGCTGGCAGTAACACACACAGTGGCCATTACAAGGAGTATGGGATGTGCAGGGACTGAGTCAGCACCAAGGACAGCGGTCACTGTGCCGGAGGCTGAGAGCTGGCAGTAACACACACAGTGGCCATTACAGGGAGTAAGGGATGTGCAGGGACTGAGTCAGCACCAAGGACAGCGGTCACTGTGCCGGAGGCTGAGAGCTGGCAGTAACACACACAGTGGCCATTACAGGGAGTAAGGGATGTGCAGGGACTGAGTCAGCACCAAGGACAGCGGTCACTGTGCCGGAGGCTGAGAGCTGGCAGTGACACACACAATGGCCATTACAGGGAGTATGGGATGTGCAGGGACTGAGTCAGCACCAAGGACAGCGGTCACTGTGCCGGAGGCTGAGAGCTGGCAGTGACACACACAATGGCCATTACAGGGAATAAGGGATGTGCAGGGACTGAGTCAGCACCAAGGAAAGCGGTCACTGTGTCGGAGGCTGAGAGCTGGCAGTAACACACACAATGGCCATTACAGGGAGTAAGGGATGTGCAGGGACTGAGTCAGCACCAAGGACAGCGATCACTGTGCCGGAGGCTGAGAGCTGGCAGTGACACACACAATGGTCATTACAGGGAGTATGGGATGTGCAGGGACTGAGTCAGCACCAAGGACAGCGGTCACTGTGCCGGAGGCTGAGAGCTGGCAGTAACACACACAATGGCCATTACAGGGAGTATGGGATGTGCAGGGACTGAGTCAGCACCAAGGACAGCGGTCACTGTGCCGGAGGCTGAGAGCTGGCAGTAACACACACAGTGGCCATTACAGGGAGTATGGGATGTGCAGGGACTGAGTCAGCACCAAGGACAGCGGTCACTGTGCCGGAGGCTGAGAGCTGGCAGTAACACACACAGTGGCCATTACAGGGAGTATGGGATGTGCAGGGACTGAGTCAGCACCAAGGACAGCGGTCACTGTGCCGGAGGCTGAGAGCTGGCAGTGACACACACAATGGCCATTACAGGGAGTAAGGGATGTGCAGGGACTGAGTCAGCACCAAGGACAGCGGTCACTGTGTCGGAGGCTGAGAGCTGGCAGTAACACAAACAATGGCCATTACAGGGAGTATGGGATGTGCAGGGACTGAGTCAGCACCAAGGACAGCGGTCACTGTGCCGGAGGCTGAGAGCTGGCAGTAACACACACAATGGCCATTACAGGGAGTAAGGGATGTGCAGGGACTGAGTCAGCACCAAGGACAGCGGTCACTGTGCCGGAGGCTGAGAGCTGGCAGTAACACACACAGTGGCCATTACAGGGAGTATGGGATGTGCAGGGACTGAGTCAGCACCAAGGACAGCGGTCACTGTGCCGGAGGCTGAGAGCTGGCAGTAACACACACAGTGGCCATTACAGGGAGTATGGGATGTGCAGGGACTGAGTCAGCACCAAGGACAGCGGTCACTGTGCCGGAGGCTGAGAGCTGGCAGTGACACACACAATGGCCATTACAGGGAGTATGGGATGTGCAGGGACTAAGTCAGCACCAAGGACAGCGGTCACTGTGCCGGAGGCTGAGAGCTGGCAGTGACACACACAATGGCCATTACAGGGAGTATGGGATGTGCAGGGACTGAGTCAGCACCAAGGACAGCGGTCACTGTGCCGGAGGATGAGAGCTGGCAGTGACACACACAGTGGCCATTACAGGGAGTATGGGATGTGCAGGGACTGAGTCAGCACCAAGGACAGCGATCACTGTGCCGGAGGCTGAGAGCTGGCAGTAACACACACAGTGGCCATTACAGGGAGTAAGGGATGTGCAGGGACTGAGTCAGCACCAAGGACAGCGGTCACTGTGCCGGAGGATGAGAGCTGGCAGTGACACACACAATGGCCATTACAGGGAGTATGGGATGTGCAGGGACTGAGTCAGCACCAAGGACAGCGATCACTGTGCCGGAGGCTGAGAGCTGGCAGTGACACACACAATGGTCATTACAGGGAGTATGGGATGTGCAGGGACTGAGTCAGCACCAAGGACAGCGGTCACTGTGCCGGAGGCTGAGAGCTGGCAGTAACACACACAGTGGCCATTACAGGGAGTAAGGGATGTGCAGGGACTGAGTCAGCACCAAGGACAGCGGTCACTGTGCCGGAGGCTGAGAGCTGGCAGTAACACACACAGTGGCCATTACAGGGAGTATGGGATGTGCAGGGACTGAGTCAGCACCAAGGACAGCGATCACTGTGCCGGAGTCTGAGAGCTGGCAGTGACACACACAATGGCCATTACAGGGAGTAAGGGATGTGCAGGGACTGAGTCAGCACCAAGGACAGCGGTCACTGTGCCGGAGGCTGAGAGCTGGCAGTGACACACACAATGGCCATTACATGGAGTAAGGGATGTGCAGGGACTGAGTCAGCACCAAGGACAGCTGTCACTGTGCCGGAGGCTGAGAGCTGGCAGTGACACACACAGTGGCCATTACAGGGAGTAAGGGATGTGCAGGGACTGAGTCAGCACCAAGGACAGCGGTCACTGTGTCGGAGGCTGAGAGCTGGCAGTAACACACACAGTGGCCATTACAGGGAGTAAGGGATGTGCAGGGACTGAGTCAGCACCAAGGACAGCGGTCACTGTGCCGGAGGCTGAGGGCTGGCAGTAATACACACAGTGGCCATTACAAGGAGTATGGGATGTGCAGGGACTGAGTCAGCACCAAGGACAGCGGTCACTGTGCCGGAGGCTGAGAGCTGGCAGTAACACACACAGTGGCCATTACAGGGAGTAAGGGATGTGCAGGGACTGAGTCAGCACCAAGGACAGCGGTCACTGTGTCGGAGGCTGAGAGCTGGCAGTAACACAAACAATGGCCATTACAGGGAGTATGGGATGTGCAGGGACTGAGTCAGCACCAAGGACAGCGGTCACTGTGCCGGAGGCTGAGAGCTGGCAGTAACACACACAGTGGCCATTACAGGGAGTAAGGGATGTGCAGGGACTGAGTCAGCACCAAGGACAGCGGTCACTGTGCCGGAGGCTGAGAGCTGGCAGTAACACACACAATGGCCATTACAGGGAGTAAGGGATGTGCAGGGACTGAGTCAGCACCAAGGACAGCGGTCACTGTGCCGGAGGCTGAGAGCTGGCAGTAACACACACAGTGGCCATTACAGGGAGTATGGGATGTGCAGGGACTGAGTCAGCACCAAGGACAGCGGTCACTGTGCCGGAGGCTGAGAGCTGGCAGTGACACACACAATGGCCATTACAGGGAGTATGGGATGTGCAGGGACTAAGTCAGCACCAAGGACAGCGGTCACTGTGCCGGAGGCTGAGAGCTGGCAGTGACACACACAATGGCCATTACAGGGAGTATGGGATGTGCAGGGACTGAGTCAGCACCAAGGACAGCGGTCACTGTGCCGGAGGATGAGAGCTGGCAGTGACACACACAATGGCCATTACAGGGAGTATGGGATGTGCAGGGACTGAGTCAGCACCAAGGACAGCGATCACTGTGCCGGAGGCTGAGAGCTGGCAGTAACACACACAGTGGCCATTACAGGGAGTAAGGGATGTGCAGGGACTGAGTCAGCACCAAGGACAGCGGTCACTGTGCCGGAGGATGAGAGCTGGCAGTGACACACACAATGGCCATTACAGGGAGTATGGGATGTGCAGGGACTGAGTCAGCACCAAGGACAGCGATCACTGTGCCGGAGGCTGAGAGCTGGCAGTGACACACACAATGGTCATTACAGGGAGTATGGGATGTGCAGGGACTGAGTCAGCACCAAGGACAGCGGTCACTGTGCCGGAGGCTGAGAGCTGGCAGTAACACACACAGTGGCCATTACAGGGAGTAAGGGATGTGCAGGGACTGAGTCAGCACCAAGGACAGCGGTCACTGTGCCGGAGGCTGAGAGCTGGCAGTAACACACACAGTGGCCATTACAGGGAGTATGGGATGTGCAGGGACTGAGTCAGCACCAAGGACAGCGATCACTGTGCCGGAGTCTGAGAGCTGGCAGTGACACACACAATGGCCATTACAGGGAGTAAGGGATGTGCAGGGACTGAGTCAGCACCAAGGACAGCGGTCACTGTGCCGGAGGCTGAGAGCTGGCAGTGACACACACAATGGCCATTACATGGAGTAAGGGATGTGCAGGGACTGAGTCAGCACCAAGGACAGCGGTCACTGTGCCGGAGGCTGAGAGCTGGCAGTGACACACACAATGGCCATTACAGGGAGTAAGGGATGTGCAGGGACTGAGTCAGCACCAAGGACAGCGGTCACTGTGCCGGAGGCTGAGAGCTGGCAGTAACACACACAGTGGCCATTACAGGGAGTAAGGGATGTGCAGGGACTGAGTCAGCACCAAGGACAGCGGTCACTGTGCCGGAGGCTGAGAGCTGGCAGTAATACACACAGTGGCCATTACAAGGAGTATGGGATGTGCAGGGACTGAGTCAGCACCAAGGACAGCGGTCACTGTGCCGGAGGCTGAGAGCTGGCAGTAACACACACAGTGGCCATTACAAGGAGTATGGGATGTGCAGGGACTGAGTCAGCACCAAGGACAGCGGTCACTGTGCCGGAGGCTGAGAGCTGGCAGTAACACACACAGTGGCCATTACAGGGAGTAAGGGATGTGCAGGGACTGAGTCAGCACCAAGGACAGCGGTCACTGTGCCGGAGGCTGAGAGCTGGCAGTAACACACACAGTGGCCATTACAGGGAGTAAGGGATGTGCAGGGACTGAGTCAGCACCAAGGACAGCGGTCACTGTGCCGGAGGCTGAGAGCTGGCAGTGACACACACAATGGCCATTACAGGGAGTATGGGATGTGCAGGGACTGAGTCAGCACCAAGGACAGCGGTCACTGTGCCGGAGGCTGAGAGCTGGCAGTGACACACACAATGGCCATTACAGGGAATAAGGGATGTGCAGGGACTGAGTCAGCACCAAGGAAAGCGGTCACTGTGTCGGAGGCTGAGAGCTGGCAGTAACACACACAATGGCCATTACAGGGAGTAAGGGATGTGCAGGGACTGAGTCAGCACCAAGGACAGCGATCACTGTGCCGGAGGCTGAGAGCTGGCAGTGACACACACAATGGTCATTACAGGGAGTATGGGATGTGCAGGGACTGAGTCAGCACCAAGGACAGCGGTCACTGTGCCGGAGGCTGAGAGCTGGCAGTAACACACACAATGGCCATTACAGGGAGTATGGGATGTGCAGGGACTGAGTCAGCACCAAGGACAGCGGTCACTGTGCCGGAGGCTGAGAGCTGGCAGTAACACACACAGTGGCCATTACAGGGAGTATGGGATGTGCAGGGACTGAGTCAGCACCAAGGACAGCGGTCACTGTGCCGGAGGCTGAGAGCTGGCAGTAACACACACAGTGGCCATTACAGGGAGTATGGGATGTGCAGGGACTGAGTCAGCACCAAGGACAGCGGTCACTGTGCCGGAGGCTGAGAGCTGGCAGTGACACACACAATGGCCATTACAGGGAGTAAGGGATGTGCAGGGACTGAGTCAGCACCAAGGACAGCGGTCACTGTGTCGGAGGCTGAGAGCTGGCAGTAACACAAACAATGGCCATTACAGGGAGTATGGGATGTGCAGGGACTGAGTCAGCACCAAGGACAGCGGTCACTGTGCCGGAGGCTGAGAGCTGGCAGTAACACACACAATGGCCATTACAGGGAGTAAGGGATGTGCAGGGACTGAGTCAGCACCAAGGACAGCGGTCACTGTGCCGGAGGCTGAGAGCTGGCAGTAACACACACAGTGGCCATTACAGGGAGTATGGGATGTGCAGGGACTGAGTCAGCACCAAGGACAGCGGTCACTGTGCCGGAGGCTGAGAGCTGGCAGTAACACACACAGTGGCCATTACAGGGAGTATGGGATGTGCAGGGACTGAGTCAGCACCAAGGACAGCGGTCACTGTGCCGGAGGCTGAGAGCTGGCAGTGACACACACAATGGCCATTACAGGGAGTATGGGATGTGCAGGGACTAAGTCAGCACCAAGGACAGCGGTCACTGTGCCGGAGGCTGAGAGCTGGCAGTGACACACACAATGGCCATTACAGGGAGTATGGGATGTGCAGGGACTGAGTCAGCACCAAGGACAGCGGTCACTGTGCCGGAGGATGAGAGCTGGCAGTGACACACACAGTGGCCATTACAGGGAGTATGGGATGTGCAGGGACTGAGTCAGCACCAAGGACAGCGATCACTGTGCCGGAGGCTGAGAGCTGGCAGTAACACACACAGTGGCCATTACAGGGAGTAAGGGATGTGCAGGGACTGAGTCAGCACCAAGGACAGCGGTCACTGTGCCGGAGGATGAGAGCTGGCAGTGACACACACAATGGCCATTACAGGGAGTATGGGATGTGCAGGGACTGAGTCAGCACCAAGGACAGCGATCACTGTGCCGGAGGCTGAGAGCTGGCAGTGACACACACAATGGTCATTACAGGGAGTATGGGATGTGCAGGGACTGAGTCAGCACCAAGGACAGCGGTCACTGTGCCGGAGGCTGAGAGCTGGCAGTAACACACACAGTGGCCATTACAGGGAGTAAGGGATGTGCAGGGACTGAGTCAGCACCAAGGACAGCGGTCACTGTGCCGGAGGCTGAGAGCTGGCAGTAACACACACAGTGGCCATTACAGGGAGTATGGGATGTGCAGGGACTGAGTCAGCACCAAGGACAGCGATCACTGTGCCGGAGTCTGAGAGCTGGCAGTGACACACACAATGGCCATTACAGGGAGTAAGGGATGTGCAGGGACTGAGTCAGCACCAAGGACAGCGGTCACTGTGCCGGAGGCTGAGAGCTGGCAGTGACACACACAATGGCCATTACATGGAGTAAGGGATGTGCAGGGACTGAGTCAGCACCAAGGACAGCTGTCACTGTGCCGGAGGCTGAGAGCTGGCAGTGACACACACAGTGGCCATTACAGGGAGTAAGGGATGTGCAGGGACTGAGTCAGCACCAAGGACAGCGGTCACTGTGTCGGAGGCTGAGAGCTGGCAGTAACACACACAGTGGCCATTACAGGGAGTAAGGGATGTGCAGGGACTGAGTCAGCACCAAGGACAGCGGTCACTGTGCCGGAGGCTGAGGGCTGGCAGTAATACACACAGTGGCCATTACAAGGAGTATGGGATGTGCAGGGACTGAGTCAGCACCAAGGACAGCGGTCACTGTGCCGGAGGCTGAGAGCTGGCAGTAACACACACAGTGGCCATTACAGGGAGTAAGGGATGTGCAGGGACTGAGTCAGCACCAAGGACAGCGGTCACTGTGCCGGAGGCTGAGAGCTGGCAGTAACACACACAGTGGCCATTACAGGGAGTAAGGGATGTGCAGGGACTGAGTCAGCACCAAGGACAGCGGTCACTGTGCCGGAGGCTGAGAGCTGGCAGTGACACACACAATGGCCATTACAGGGAGTATGGGATGTGCAGGGACTGAGTCAGCACCAAGGACAGCGGTCACTGTGCCGGAGGCTGAGAGCTGGCAGTGACACACACAATGGCCATTACAGGGAATAAGGGATGTGCAGGGACTGAGTCAGCACCAAGGAAAGCGGTCACTGTGTCGGAGGCTGAGAGCTGGCAGTAACACACACAATGGCCATTACAGGGAGTAAGGGATGTGCAGGGACTGAGTCAGCACCAAGGACAGTGATCACTGTGCCGGAGGCTGAGAGCTGGCAGTGACACACACAATGGTCATTACAGGGAGTATGGGATGTGCAGGGACTGAGTCAGCACCAAGGACAGCGGTCACTGTGCCGGAGGCTGAGAGCTGGCAGTAACACACACAATGGCCATTACAGGGAGTATGGGATGTGCAGGGACTGAGTCAGCACCAAGGACAGCGGTCACTGTGCCGGAGGCTGAGAGCTGGCAGTAACACACACAGTGGCCATTACAGGGAGTATGGGATGTGCAGGGACTGAGTCAGCACCAAGGACAGCGGTCACTGTGCCGGAGGCTGAGAGCTGGCAGTAACACACACAGTGGCCATTACAGGGAGTAAGGGATGTGCAGGGACTGAGTCAGCACCAAGGACAGCGGTCACTGTGCCGGAGGCTGAGAGCTGGCAGTAACACACACAGTGGCCATTACAGGGAGTATGGGATGTGCAGGGACTGAGTCAGCACCAAGGACAGCGGTCACTGTGCCGGAGGCTGAGAGCTGGCAGTAACACACACAGTGGCCATTACAGGGAGTATGGGATGTGCAGGGACTGAGTCAGCACCAAGGACAGCGATCACTGTGCCGGAGGCTGAGAGCTGGCAGTAACACACACAATGGCCATTACAGGGAGTAAGGGATGTGCAGGGACTGAGTCAGCACCAAGGACAGCGGTCACTGTGCCGGAGGCTGAGAGCTGGCAGTAACACACACAATGGCCATTACAGGGAGTAAGGGATGTGCAGGGACTGAGTCAGCACCAAGGACAGCGGTCACAGTGCCGGAGGCTGAGAGCTGGCAGTGACACACACAATGGCCATTACAGGGAGTAAGGGATGTGCAGGGACTGAGTCAGCACCAAGGACAGCGGTCACTGTGCCGGAGGATGAGAGCTGGCAGTGACACACACAATGGCCATTACAGGGAGTATGGGATGTGCAGGGACTGAGTCAGCACCAAGGACAGCGATCACTGTGCCGGAGGCTGAGAGCTAGCAGTAACACACACAATGGCCATTACAGGGAGTAAGGGATGTGCAGGGACTGAGTCAGCACCAAGGACAGCGGTCACTGTGCCGGAGGATGAGAGCTGGCAGTGACACACACAATGGCCATTACAGGGAGTATGGGATGTGCAGGGACTGAGTCAGCACCAAGGACAGCGATCACTGTGCCGGAGGCTGAGAGCTGGCAGTGACACACACAATGGTCATTACAGGGAGTATGGGATGTGCAGGGACTGAGTCAGCACCAAGGACAGCGGTCACTGTGCCGGAGGCTGAGAGCTGGCAGTAACACACACAGTGGCCATTACAGGGAGTAAGGGATGTGCAGGGACTGAGTCAGCACCAAGGACAGCGGTCACTGTGCCGGAGGCTGAGAGCTGGCAGTAACACACACAGTGGCCATTACAGGGGGAATGGGATGTGCAGGGACTGAGTCAGCACCAAGGACAGCGGTCACTGTGCCGGAGGCTGAGAGCTGGCAGTAACACACACAGTGGCCATTACAGGGAGTAAGGGATGTGCAGGGACTGAGTCAGCACCAAGGACAGCGGCCACTGTGCTGGAGGCTGAGAGCTGGCAGTAACACACACAATGGCCATTACAGGGAGTAAGGGATGTGCAGGGACTGAGTCAGCACCAAGGACAGCGGTCACTGTGCCGGAGGCTGAGAGCTGGCAGTGACACACACAATGGCCATTACAGGGAGTAAGGGATGTGCAGGGACTGAGTCAGCACCAAGGACAGCGGTCACTGTGTCGGAGGCTGAGAGCTGGCAGTAACACACACAATGGCCATTACAGGGAGTATGGGATGAGCAGGGACTGAGTCAGCACCAAGGACAGCGGTCACTGTGCCGGAGGCTGAGAACTGGCAGTAACACACACAGTGGCCATTACAGGGAGTAAGGGATGTGTAGGGACTGAGTCAGCACCAAGGACAGCGGTCACTGTGTCGGAGGCTGAGAGCTGGCAGTGACACACACAATGGCCATTACAGGGAGTATGAGATGTGCAGGGACTGAGTCAGCACCAAGGACAGCGGTCACTGTGCCGGAGGCTGAGAGCTGGCAGTAACACACACAATGGCCATTACAGGGAGTAAGGGATGTGCAGGGACTGAGTCAGCACCAAGGACAGCGGTCACTGTGCCGGAGGCTGAGAGCTGGCAGTAACACACACAATGGTCATTACAGGGAGTATGGGATGTGCAGGGACTGAGTCAGCACCAAGGACAGCGGTCACTGTGCCGGAGGCTGAGAGCTGGCAGTGACACACACAATGGTCATTACAGGGAGTATGGGATGTGCAGGGACTGAGTCAGCACCAAGGACAGCAGTCACTGTGCCGGAGGCTGAGAGCTGGCAGTAACACACACAATGGCCATTACAGGGAGTAAGGGATGTGCAGGGACTGAATCAGCACCAAGGACAGCGGTCACTGTGCCGGAGGCTGAGAGCTGGCAGTAACACACACAATGGCCATTACAGGGAGTATGGGATGAGCAGGGACTGAGTCAGCACCAAGGACAGCGGTCACTGTGCCGGAGGCTGAGAGCTGGCAGTAACACACACAATGGCCATTACAGGGAGTAAGGGATGTGCAGGGACTGAGTCAGCACCAAGGACAGCGGTCACTGTGCCGGAGGCTGAGAGCTGGCAGTAACACACACAATGGCCATTACAGGGAGTAAGGGATGTGCAGGGACTGAGTCAGCACCAAGGACAGCGATCACTGTGCCGGAGGCTGAGAGCTGGCAGTGACACACACAATGGTCATTACAGGGAGTATGGGATGTGCAGGGACTGAGTCAGCACCAAGGACAGCGGTCACTGTGCCGGAGGCTGAGAGCTGGCAGTAACACACACAATGGCCATTACAGGGAGTAAGGGATGTGCAGGGACTGAGTCAGCACCAAGGACAGCGATCACTGTGCCGGAGGCTGAGAGCTGGCAGTGACACACACAATGGTCATTACAGGGAGTATGGGATGTGCAGGGACTGAGTCAGCACCAAGGACAGCGGTCACTGTGCCGGAGGCTGAGAGCTGGCAGTAACACACACAGTGCCCATTACAGGGAGTATGGGATGTGCAGGGACTGAGTCAGCACCAAGGACAGCGGTCACTGTGCCGGAGGCTGAGAGCTGGCAGTGACACACACAATGGCCATTACAGGGAGTATGGGATGAGCAGGGACTGAGTCAGCACCAAGGACAGCGGTCACTGTGTCGGAGGCTGAGAGCTGGCAGGTACATACACAGTGGCCATTACAGGGAGTAAGGGATGTGCAGGGACTGAGTCAGCACCAAGGACAGCGGTCACTGTGTCGGAGGCTGAGAGCTGGCAGTGACACACACAGTGGCCATTACAGGGAGTAAGGGATGTGCAGGGACTGAGTCAGCACCAAGGACAGCGGTCACTGTGCCGGAGGCTGTGAGCTGGCAGTGACACACACAATGGCCATTATAGGGAGTAAGGGATGTGCAGGGACTGAGTCAGCACCAAGGACAGCGGTCACTGTGTCGGAGGCTGAGAGCTGGCAGTAACACACAAAATGGCCATTACAGGGAGTATGGGATGTGCAGGGACTGAGTCAGCACCAAGGACAGCGGTCACTGTGCCGGAGGCTGAGAGCTGGCAGTAACACACACAATGGCCATTACAGGGAGTAAGGGATGTGCAGGGACTGAGTCAGCACCAAGGACAGCGGTCACTGTGCCGGAGGCTGAGAGCTGGCAGTAACACACACAATGGCCATTACAGGGAGTAAGGGATGTGCAGGGACTGAGTCAGCACCAAGGACAGCGGTCACTGTGTCGGAGGCTGAGAGCTGGCAGTAACACACACAATGGCCATTACAGGGAGTAAGGGATGTGCAGGGACTGAGTCAGCACCAAGGACAGCGGTCACTGTGCCGGAGGCTGAGAGCTGGCAGTAACACACACAATGGTCATTACAGGGAGTATGGGATGTGCAGGGACTGAGTCAGCACCAAGGACAGCGGTCACTGTGCCGGAGGCTGAGAGCTGGCAGTGACACACACAATGGCCATTACAGGGAGTATGGGATGAGCAGGGACTGAGTCAGCACCAAGGACAGCGGTCACTGTGCCGGAGGCTGAGAACTGGCAGTAACACACACAATGGCCATTACAGGGAGTATGGGATGTGCAGGGACTGAGTCAGCACCAAGGACAGCGGTCACTGTGCCGGAGGCTGAGAGCTGGCAGTAACACACACAATGGCCATTACAGGGAGTAAGGGATGTGCAGGGACTGAATCAGCACCAAGGACAGCGGTCACTGTGCCGGAGGCTGAGAGCTGGCAGTAACACACACAATGGCCATTACAGGGAGTATGGGATGAGCAGGGACTGAGTCAGCACCAAGGACAGCGGTCACTGTGCCGGAGGCTGAGAGCTGGCAGTGACACACACAGTGGCCATTACAGGGAGTATGGGATGTGCAGGGACTGAGTCAGCACCAAGGACAGCGGTCACTGTGCCGGAGGCTGAGAGCTGGCAGTGACACACACAATGGCCATTACAGGGAGTATGGGATGTGCAGGGACTGAGTCAGCACCAAGGACAGCGGTCACTGTGCCGGAGGCTGAGAGCTGGCAGTGACACACACAATGGCCATTACAGGGAGTAAGGGATGTGCAGGGACTGAGTCAGCACCAAGGACAGCGGTCACTGTGCCGGAGGCTGAGAACTGGCAGTGACTCACACAATGGCCATTACAGGGAGTAAGGGATGTGCAGGGACTGAGTCAGCACCAAGGACAGCGGTCACTGTGCCGAGGATGAGAGCTGGCAGTGACACACACAGTGGCCATTACAGGGAGTATGGGATGTGCAAGGACTGAGTCAGCACCAAGGACAGTGGTCACTGTGTCGGAGGCTGAGAGCTGGCAGTAACACACACAATGGCCATTACAGGGAGTAAGGGATGTGCAAGGACTGAGTCAGCACCAAGGACAGCGGTCACTGTGTCGGAGGCTGAGAGCTGGCAGTAACACACACAATGGCCATTACAGGGAGTAAGGGATGTGCAAGGACTGAGTCAGCACCAAGGACAGCGGTCACTGTGTCGGAGGCTGAGAGCTGGCAGTAACACACACAATGGCCATTACAGGGAGTAAGGGATGTGCAAGGACTGAGTCAGCACCAAGGACAGCGGTCACCGTGTCGGAGGCTGAGAGCTGGCAGTGACACACACAGTGGCCATTACAGGGAGTATGGGATGAGCAGGGACTGAGTCAGCACCAAGGACAGCGGTCACTGTGCCGGAGGCTGAGAGCTGGCAGTGACACACACAATGGTCATTACAGGGAGTAAGGGATGTGCAGGGACTGAGTCAGCACCAAGGACAGCGGTCACTGTGCCGGAGGCTGAGAGCTGGCAGTAACACACACAGTGGCCATTCCAGGGAGTAAGGGATGTGCAGGGACTGAGTCAGCACCAAGGACAGCGGTCACTGTGCCGAGGATGAGAGCTGGCAGTAACACACACAATGGCCATTACAGGGAGTAAGGGATGTGCAAGGACTGAGTCAGCACCAAGGACAGCGGTCACTGTGTCGGAGGCTGAGAGCTGGCAGTGACACACACAGTGGCCATTACAGGGAGTATGGGATGAGCAGGGACTGAGTCAGCACCAAGGACAGCGGTCACTGTGCCGGAGGCTGAGAGCTGGCAGTGACACACACAATGGTCATTACAGGGAGTAAGGGATGTGCAGGGACTGAGTCAGCACCAAGGACAGCGGTCACTGTGCCGGAGGCTGAGAGCTGGCAGTAACACACACAGTGGCCATTACAGGGAGTAAGGGATGTGCAGGGACTGAGTCAGCACCAAGGACAGCGGTCACTGTGCCGGAGGCTGAGAACTGGCAGTGACTCACACAATGGCCATTACAGGGAGTAAGGGATGTGCAAGGACTGAGTCAGCACCAAGGACAGCGGTCACTGTGTCGGAGGCTGAGAGCTGGCAGTGACACACACAGTGGCCATTACAGGGAGTATGGGATGAGCAGGGACTGAGTCAGCACCAAGGACAGCGGTCACTGCGCCGGAGGCTGAGAACTGGCAGTGACACACACAATGGTCATTACAGGGAGTAAGGGATGTGCAGGGACTGAGTCAGCACCAAGGACAGCGGTCACTGTGCCGGAGGCTGAGAGCTGGCAGTAACACACACAGTGGCCATTACAGGGAGTAAGGGATGTGCAGGGACTGAGTCAGCACCAAGGACAGCGGTCACTGTGCTGAGGATGAGAGCTGGCAGTAACACACACAATGGCCATTACAGGGAGTAAGGGATGTGCAAGGACTGAGTCAGCACCAAGGACAGCGGTCACTGTGTCGGAGGCTGAGAGCTGGCAGTGACACACACAGTGGCCATTACAGGGAGTATGGGATGAGCAGGGACTGAGTCAGCACCAAGGACAGCGGTCACTGTGCCGGAGGCTGAGAGCTGGCAGTGACACACACAATGGTCATTACAGGGAGTAAGGGATGTGCAGGGACTGAGTCAGCACCAAGGACAGCGGTCACTGTGCCGGAGGCTGAGAGCTGGCAGTAACACACACAGTGGCCATTACAGGGAGTAAGGGATGTGCAGGGACTGAGTCAGCACCAAGGACAGCGGTCACTGTGCCGGAGGCTGAGAGCTGGCAGTGACACACACAATGGCCATTACAGGGAGTAAGGGATGTGCAGGGACTGAGTCAGCACCAAGGACAGCGGTCACTGTGTCGGAGGCTGAGAGCTGGCAGTAACACACACAATGGCCATTACAGGGAGTATGGGATGTGCAGGGACTGAGTCAGCACCAAGGACAGCGGTCACTGTGCCGGAGGCTGAGAACTGGCAGTAACACACACAATGGCCATTACAGGGAGTATGGGATGTGCAGGGACTGAGTCAGCACCAAGGACAGCGTCACTGTGCCGGAGGCTGAGAGCTGGCAGTGACACACACAATGGCCATTACAGGGAGTAAGGGATGTGCAGGGACTGAGTCAGCACCAAGGACAGCGGTCACTGTGCCGGAGGCTGAGAGCTGGCAGTAACACACACAATGGCCATTACAGGGAGTATGGGATGTGCAGGGACTGAGTCAGCACCAAGGACAGCGGTCACTGTGCCGGAGGCTGAGAGCTGGCAGTGACACACACAATGGCCATTACAGGGAGTAAGGGATGTGCAGGGACTGAGTCAGCACCAAGGACAGCGGTCACTGTGTCGGAGGCTGAGAGCTGGCAGTGACACACACAATGGCAATTACAGGGAGTAAGGGATGTGTAGGGACTGAGTCAGCATCAAGGACAGCGGTCACTGTGCCGGAGGCTGAGAGCTGGCAGTGACACACACAGTGGCCATTACAGGGAGTATGGGATGAGCAGGGACTGAGTCAGCACCAAGGACAGCGGTCACTAAGTCGGAGGCTGAGAGCTGTCAGTGACACACACAGTGGCCATTACAGGGAGTATGGGATGAGCAGGGACTGAGTCAGCACCAAGGACAGCGGTCACTGTGCCGGAGGCTGAGAGCTGGCAGTGACACACACAATGGTCATTACAGGGAGTAAGGGATGTGCAGGGACTGAGTCAGCACCAAGGACAGCGGTCACTGTGCCGGAGGCTGAGAGCTGGCAGTGACACACACAATGGTCATTACAGGGAGTAAGGGATGTGCAGGGACTGAGTCAGCACCAAGGACAGCGGTCACTGTGCCGGAGGCTGAGAGCTGGCAGTGACACACACAATGGCCATTACAGCGAGTAAGGGATGTGCAGGGACTGAGTCAGCACCAAGGACAGCGGTCACTGTGCCGGAGGCTGAGAGCTTGCAGTGACACACACAATGGCCATTACAGGGAGTAAGGGATGTGCAGGGACTGAGTCAGCACCAAGGACAGCGGTCACTGCGTCGGAGGCTGAGAGCTGGCAGTGACACACACAGTGGCCATTACAGGGAGTATGGGATGAGCAGGGACTGAGTCAGCACCAAGGACAGCGGTCACTGTGCCGGAGGCTGAGAGCTGGCAGTGACACACACAATGGCCATTACAGGGAGTAAGGGATGTGCAGGGACTGAGTCAGCACCAAGGACAGCGGTCACTGTGCCGGAGGCTGAGAGCTGGCAGTAACACACACAGTGGCCATTACAGGGAGAAAGGGATGTGCAGGGACTGAGTCAGCACCAAGGACAGCGGTCACTGTGCCGGAGGCTGAGAGCTGGCAGTGACACACACAATGGCCATTACAGGGAGTAAGGGATGTGCAGGGACTGAGTCAGCACCAAGGACAGCGGTCACTGTGCCGGAGGCTGAGAGCTGGCAGTGACACACACAATGGCCATTACAGGGAGTATGGGATGTGCAGGGACTGAGTCAGCACCAAGGACAGCGGTCACTGTGCCGGAGGCTGAGAGCTGGCAGTGACACACACAATGGCCATTACAGGGAGTAAGGGATGTGCAGGGACTGAGTCAGCACCAAGGACAGCGGTCACTGTGTCGGAGGCTGAGAGCTGGCAGTGACACACACAATGGCAATTACAGGGAGTAAGGGATGTGTAGGGACTGAGTCAGCATCAAGGACAGCGGTCACTGTGCCGGAGGCTGAGAGCTGGCAGTGACACACACAGTGGCCATTACAGGGAGTATGGGATGAGCAGGGACTGAGTCAGCACCAAGGACAGCGGTCACTCTGTCGGAGGCTGAGAGCTGGCAGTGACACACACAGTGGCCATTACAGGGAGTATGGGATGAGCAGGGACTGAGTCAGCACCAAGGACAGCGGTCACTGTGCCGGAGGCTGAGAGCTGGCAGTGACACACACAATGGTCATTACAGGGAGTAAGGGATGTGCAGGGACTGAGTCAGCACCAAGGACAGCGGTCACTGTGCCGGAGGCTGAGAGCAGGCAGTGACACACACAATGGTCATTACAGGGAGTAAGGGATGTGCAGGGACTGAGTCAGCACCAAGGACAGCGGTCACTGTGCCGGAGGCTGAGAGCTGGCAGTGACACACACAATGGCCATTACAGCGAGTAAGGGATGTGCAGGGACTGAGTCAGCACCAAGGACAGCGGTCACTGTGCCGGAGGCTGAGAGCTGGTAGGTACATACACAGTGGCCATTACAGGGAGTAAGGGATGTGCAGGGACTGAGTCAGCACCAAGGACAGCGGTCACTGTGTCGGAGGCTGAGAGCTGGCAGTGACACACACAGTGGCCATTACAGGGAGTAAGGGATGTGCAGGGACTGAGTCAGCACCAAGGACAGCGGTCACTGTGTCGGAGGCTGAGAGCTGGCAGTAACACACAAAATGGCCATTACAGGGAGTATGGGATGTGCAGGGACTGAGTCAGCACCAAGGACAGCGGTCACTGTGCCGGAGGCTGAGAGCTGGCAGTAACACACACAATGGCCATTACAGGGAGTAAGGGATGTGCAGGGACTGAGTCAGCACCAAGGACAGCGGTCACTGTGCCGGAGGCTGAGAGCTGGCAGTAACACACACAATGGCCATTACAGGGAGTAAGGGATGTGCAGGGACTGAGTCAGCACCAAGGACAGCGGTCACTGTGCCGGAGGCTGAGAGCTGGCAGTAACACACACAATGGCCATTACAGGGAGTAAGGGATGTGCAGGGACTGAGTCAGCACCAAGGACAGCGGTCACTGTGCCGGAGGCTGAGAGCTGGCAGTAACACACACAATGGTCATTACAGGGAGTATGGGATGTGCAGGGACTGAGTCAGCACCAAGGACAGCGGTCACTGTGCCGGAGGCTGAGAGCTGGCAGTAACACACACAATGGCCATTACAGGGAGTAAGGGATGTGCAGGGACTGAGTCAGCACCAAGGACAGCGGTCACTGTGCCGGAGGCTGAGAGCTGGCAGTAACACACACAATGGCCATTACAGGGAGTAAGGGATGTGCAGGGACTGAGTCAGCACCAAGGACAGCGGTCACTGTGCCGGAGGCTGAGAGCTGGCAGTAACACACACAATGGCCATTACAGGGAGTAAGGGATGTGCAGGGACTGAGTCAGCACCAAGGACAGCGGTCACTGTGCCGGAGGCTGAGAGCTGGCAGAAACACACACAATGGTCATTACAGGGAGTATGGGATGTGCAGGGACTGAGTCAGCACCAAGGACAGCGGTCACTGTGCCGGAGGCTGAGAGCTGGCAGTGACACACACAATGGCCATTACAGGGAGTATGGGATGAGCAGGGACTGAGTCAGCACCAAGGACAGCGGTCACTGTGCCGGAGGCTGAGAACTGGCAGTAACACACACAATGGCCATTACAGGGAGTATGGGATGTGCAGGGACTGAGTCAGCACCAAGGACAGCGGTCACTGTGCCGGAGGCTGAGAGCTGGCAGTAACACACACAATGGCCATTACAGGGAGTATGGGATGAGCAGGGACTGAGTCAGCACCAAGGACAGCGGTCACTGTGCCGGAGGCTGAGAGCTGGCAGTGACACACACAGTGGCCATTACAGGGAGTATGGGATGTGCAGGGACTGAGTCAGCACCAAGGACAGCGGTCACTGTGCCGGAGGCTGAGAGCTGGCAGTGACACACACAATGGCCATTACAGGGAGTATGGGATGTGCAGGGACTGAGTCAGCACCAAGGACAGCGGTCACTGTGCCGGAGGCTGAGAGCTGGCAGTGACACACACAATGGCCATTACAGGGAGTAAGGGATGTGCAGGGACTGAGTCAGCACCAAGGACAGCGGTCACTGTGCCGGAGGCTGAGAACTGGCAGTGACTCACACAATGGCCATTACAGGGAGTAAGGGATGTGCAGGGACTGAGTCAGCACCAAGGACAGCGGTCACTGTGCCGAGGATGAGAGCTGGCAGTGACACACACAGTGGCCATTACAGGGAGTATGGGATGTGCAAGGACTGAGTCAGCACCAAGGACAGCGGTCACTGTGTCGGAGGCTGAGAGCTGGCAGTAACACACACAATGGCCATTACAGGGAGTAAGGGATGTGCAAGGACTGAGTCAGCACCAAGGACAGCGGTCACTGTGTCGGAGGCTGAGAGCTGGCAGTAACACACACAACGGCCATTACAGGGAGTAAGGGATGTGCAAGGACTGAGTCAGCACCAAGGACAGCGGTCACTGTGTCGGAGGCTGAGAGCTGGCAGTAACACACACAATGGCCATTACAGGGAGTAAGGGATGTGCAAGGACTGAGTCAGCACCAAGGACAGCGGTCACCGTGTCGGAGGCTGAGAGCTGGCAGTGACACACACAGTGGCCATTACAGGGAGTATGGGATGAGCAGGGACTGAGTCAGCACCAAGGACAGCGGTCACTGTGCCGGAGGCTGAGAGCTGGCAGTGACACACACAATGGTCATTACAGGGAGTAAGGGATGTGCAGGGACTGAGTCAGCACCAAGGACAGCGGTCACTGTGCCGGAGGCTGAGAGCTGGCAGTAACACACACAGTGGCCATTCCAGGGAGTAAGGGATGTGCAGGGACTGAGTCAGCACCAAGGACAGCGGTCACTGTGCCGAGGATGAGAGCTGGCAGTAACACACACAATGGCCATTACAGGGAGTAAGGGATGTGCAAGGACTGAGTCAGCACCAAGGACAGCGGTCACTGTGTCGGAGGCTGAGAGCTGGCAGTGACACACACAGTGGCCATTACAGGGAGTATGGGATGAGCAGGGACTGAGTCAGCACCAAGGACAGCGGTCACTGTGCCGGAGGCTGAGAGCTGGCAGTGACACACACAATGGTCATTACAGGGAGTAAGGGATGTGCAGGGACTGAGTCAGCACCAAGGACAGCGGTCACTGTGCCGGAGGCTGAGAGCTGGCAGTAACACACACAGTGGCCATTACAGGGAGTAAGGGATGTGCAGGGACTGAGTCAGCACCAAGGACAGCGGTCACTGTGCCGGAGGCTGAGAACTGGCAGTGACTCACACAATGGCCATTACAGGGAGTAAGGGATGTGCAAGGACTGAGTCAGCACCAAGGACAGCGGTCACTGTGTCGGAGGCTGAGAGCTGGCAGTGACACACACAGTGGCCATTACAGGGAGTATGGGATGAGCAGGGACTGAGTCAGCACCAAGGACAGCGGTCACTGCGCCGGAGGCTGAGAACTGGCAGTGACACACACAATGGTCATTACAGGGAGTAAGGGATGTGCAGGGACTGAGTCAGCACCAAGGACAGCGGTCACTGTGCCGGAGGCTGAGAGCTGGCAGTAACACACACAGTGGCCATTACAGGGAGTAAGGGATGTGCAGGGACTGAGTCAGCACCAAGGACAGCGGTCACTGTGCTGAGGATGAGAGCTGGCAGTAACACACACAATGGCCATTACAGGGAGTAAGGGATGTGCAAGGACTGAGTCAGCACCAAGGACAGCGGTCACTGTGTCGGAGGCTGAGAGCTGGCAGTGACACACACAGTGGCCATTACAGGGAGTATGGGATGAGCAGGGACTGAGTCAGCACCAAGGACAGCGGTCACTGTGCCGGAGGCTGAGAGCTGGCAGTGACACACACAATGGTCATTACAGGGAGTAAGGGATGTGCAGGGACTGAGTCAGCACCAAGGACAGCGGTCACTGTGCCGGAGGCTGAGAGCTGGCAGTAACACACACAGTGGCCATTACAGGGAGTAAGGGATGTGCAGGGACTGAGTCAGCACCAAGGACAGCGGTCACTGTGCCGGAGGCTGAGAGCTGGCAGTGACACACACAATGGCCATTACAGGGAGTAAGGGATGTGCAGGGACTGAGTCAGCACCAAGGACAGCGGTCACTGTGTCGGAGGCTGAGAGCTGGCAGTAACACACACAATGGCCATTACAGGGAGTATGGGATGTGCAGGGACTGAGTCAGCACCAAGGACAGCGGTCACTGTGCCGGAGGCTGAGAACTGGCAGTAACACACACAATGGCCATTACAGGGAGTATGGGATGTGCAGGGACTGAGTCAGCACCAAGGACAGCGTCACTGTGCCGGAGGCTGAGAGCTGGCAGTGACACACACAATGGCCATTACAGGGAGTAAGGGATGTGCAGGGACTGAGTCAGCACCAAGGACAGCGGTCACTGTGCCGGAGGCTGAGAGCTGGCAGTAACACACACAATGGCCATTACAGGGAGTATGGGATGTGCAGGGACTGAGTCAGCACCAAGGACAGCGGTCACTGTGCCGGAGGCTGAGAGCTGGCAGTGACACACACAATGGCCATTACAGGGAGTAAGGGATGTGCAGGGACTGAGTCAGCACCAAGGACAGCGGTCACTGTGTCGGAGGCTGAGAGCTGGCAGTGACACACACAATGGCAATTACAGGGAGTAAGGGATGTGTAGGGACTGAGTCAGCATCAAGGACAGCGGTCACTGTGCCGGAGGCTGAGAGCTGGCAGTGACACACACAGTGGCCATTACAGGGAGTATGGGATGAGCAGGGACTGAGTCAGCACCAAGGACAGCGGTCACTAAGTCGGAGGCTGAGAGCTGTCAGTGACACACACAGTGGCCATTACAGGGAGTATGGGATGAGCAGGGACTGAGTCAGCACCAAGGACAGCGGTCACTGTGCCGGAGGCTGAGAGCTGGCAGTGACACACACAATGGTCATTACAGGGAGTAAGGGATGTGCAGGGACTGAGTCAGCACCAAGGACAGCGGTCACTGTGCCGGAGGCTGAGAGCTGGCAGTGACACACACAATGGTCATTACAGGGAGTAAGGGATGTGCAGGGACTGAGTCAGCACCAAGGACAGCGGTCACTGTGCCGGAGGCTGAGAGCTGGCAGTGACACACACAATGGCCATTACAGCGAGTAAGGGATGTGCAGGGACTGAGTCAGCACCAAGGACAGCGGTCACTGTGCCGGAGGCTGAGAGCTTGCAGTGACACACACAATGGCCATTACAGGGAGTAAGGGATGTGCAGGGACTGAGTCAGCACCAAGGACAGCGGTCACTGCGTCGGAGGCTGAGAGCTGGCAGTGACACACACAGTGGCCATTACAGGGAGTATGGGATGAGCAGGGACTGAGTCAGCACCAAGGACAGCGGTCACTGTGCCGGAGGCTGAGAGCTGGCAGTGACACACACAATGGCCATTACAGGGAGTAAGGGATGTGCAGGGACTGAGTAGGCACCAAGGACAGCGGTCACTGTGCCGGAGGCTGAGAGCTGGCAGTAACACACACAGTGGCCATTACAGGGAGAAAGGGATGTGCAGGGACTGAGTCAGCACCAAGGACAGCGGTCACTGTGCCGGAGGCTGAGAGCTGGCAGTGACACACACAATGGCCATTACAGGGAGTAAGGGATGTGCAGGGACTGAGTCAGCACCAAGGACAGCGGTCACTGTGCCGGAGGCTGAGAGCTGGCAGTGACACACACAATGGCCATTACAGCGAGTAAGGGATGTGCAGGGACTGAGTCAGCACCAAGGACAGCGGTCACTGTGCCGGAGGCTGAGAGCTGGCAGTGACACACACAATGGCCATTACAGGGAGTAAGGGATGTGCAGGGACTGAGTCAGCACCAAGGACAGCGGTCACTGTGTCGGAGGCTGAGAGCTGGCAGTAACACACACAATGGCCATTACAGGGAGTATGGGATGTGCAGGGACTGAGTCAGCACCAAGGACAGCGGTCACTGTGCCGGAGGCTGAGAGCTGGCAGTGACACACACAATGGCCATTACAGGGAGTAAGGGATGTGCAGGGACTGAGTCAGCACCAAGGACAGCGGTCACTGTGCCGGAGGCTGAGAGCTGGCAGTAACACACACAATGGCCATTACAGGGAGTATGGGATGTGCAGGGACTGAGTCAGCACCAAGGACAGCGGTCACTGTGCCGGAGGCTGAGAGCTGGCAGTGACACACACAATGGCCATTACAGGGAGTAAGGGATGTGCAGGGACTGAGTCAGCACCAAGGACAGCGGTCACTGTGTCGGAGGCTGAGAGCTGGCAGTGACACACACAATGGCAATTACAGGGAGTAAGGGATGTGTAGGGACTGAGTCAGCATCAAGGACAGCGGTCACTGTGCCGGAGGCTGAGAGCTGGCAGTGACACACACAGTGGCCATTACAGGGAGTATGGGATGAGCAGGGACTGAGTCAGCACCAAGGACAGCGGTCACTGTGTCGGAGGCTGAGAGCTGGCAGTGACACACACAGTGGCCATTACAGGGAGTATGGGATGAGCAGGGACTGAGTCAGCACCAAGGACAGCGGTCACTGTGCCGGAGGCTGAGAGCTGGCAGTGACACACACAATGGTCATTACAGGGAGTAAGGGATGTGCAGGGACTGAGTCAGCACCAAGGACAGCGGTCACTGTGCCGGAGGCTGAGAGCTGGCAGTGACACACACAATGGTCATTACAGGGAGTAAGGGATGTGCAGGGACTGAGTCAGCACCAAGGACAGCGGTCACTGTGCCGGAGGCTGAGAGCTGGCAGTGACACACACAATGGCCATTACAGGGAGTAAGGGATGTGCAGGGACTGAGTCAGCACCAAGGACAGCGGTCACTGCGTCGGAGGCTGAGAGCTGGCAGTGACACACACAGTGGCCATTACAGGGAGTATGGGATGAGCAGGGACTGAGTCAGCACCAAGGACAGCGGTCACTGTGCCGGAGGCTGAGAGCTGGCAGTGACACACACAGTGGCCATTACAGGGAGAAAGGGATGTGCAGGGACTGAGTCAGCACCAAGGACAGCGGTCACTGTGCCGGAGGCTGAGAGCTGGCAGTGACACACACAATGGCCATTACAGGGAGTAAGGGATGTGCAGGGACTGAGTCAGCACCAAGGACAGCGGTCACTGTGCCGGAGGCTGAGAGCTGGCAGTGACACACACAATGGCCATTACAGCGAGTAAGGGATGTGCAGGGACTGAGTCAGCACCAAGGACAGCGGTCACTGTGCCGGAGGCTGAGAGCTGGCAGTGACACACACAATGGCCATTACAGGGAGTAAGGGATGTGCAGGGACTGAGTCAGCACCAAGGACAGCGGTCACTGCGTCGGAGGCTGAGAGCTGGCAGTGACACACACAGTGGCCATTACAGGGAGTATGGGATGAGCAGGGACTGAGTCAGCACCAAGGACAGCGGTCACTGTGCCGGAGGCTGAGAGCTGGCAGTGACACACACAATGGCTATTACAGGGAGTAAGGGATGTGCAGGGACTGAGTCAGCACCAAGGACAGCGGTCACTGTGCCGGAGGCTGAGAGCTGGCAGTAACACACACAATGGCCATTACAGGGAGTATGGGATGTGCAGGGACTGAGTCAGCACCAAGGACAGCGTCACTGTGCCGGAGGCTGAGAGCTGGCAGTGACACACACAATGGCCATTACAGGGAGTAAGGGATGTGCAGGGACTGAGTCAGCACCAAGGACAGCGGTCACTGTGCCGGAGGCTGAGAGCTGGCAGTAACACACACAATGGCCATTACAGGGAGTATGGGATGTGCAGGGACTGAGTCAGCACCAAGGACAGCGGTCACTGTGCCGGAGGCTGAGAGCTGGCAGTGACACACACAATGGCCATTACAGGGAGTAAGGGATGTGCAGGGACTGAGTCAGCACCAAGGACAGCGGTCACTGTGTCGGAGGCTGAGAGCTGGCAGTGACACACACAATGGCAATTACAGGGAGTAAGGGATGTGTAGGGACTGAGTCAGCATCAAGGACAGCGGTCACTGTGCCGGAGGCTGAGAGCTGGCAGTGACACACACAGTGGCCATTACAGGGAGTATGGGATGAGCAGGGACTGAGTCAGCACCAAGGACAGCGGTCACTAAGTCGGAGGCTGAGAGCTGTCAGTGACACACACAGTGGCCATTACAGGGAGTATGGGATGAGCAGGGACTGAGTCAGCACCAAGGACAGCGGTCACTGTGCCGGAGGCTGAGAGCTGGCAGTGACACACACAATGGTCATTACAGGGAGTAAGGGATGTGCAGGGACTGAGTCAGCACCAAGGACAGCGGTCACTGTGCCGGAGGCTGAGAGCTGGCAGTGACACACACAATGGTCATTACAGGGAGTAAGGGATGTGCAGGGACTGAGTCAGCACCAAGGACAGCGGTCACTGTGCCGGAGGCTGAGAGCTGGCAGTGACACACACAATGGCCATTACAGCGAGTAAGGGATGTGCAGGGACTGAGTCAGCACCAAGGACAGCGGTCACTGTGCCGGAGGCTGAGAGCTTGCAGTGACACACACAATGGCCATTACAGGGAGTAAGGGATGTGCAGGGACTGAGTCAGCACCAAGGACAGCGGTCACTGCGTCGGAGGCTGAGAGCTGGCAGTGACACACACAGTGGCCATTACAGGGAGTATGGGATGAGCAGGGACTGAGTCAGCACCAAGGACAGCGGTCACTGTGCCGGAGGCTGAGAGCTGGCAGTGACACACACAATGGCCATTACAGGGAGTAAGGGATGTGCAGGGACTGAGTAGGCACCAAGGACAGCGGTCACTGTGCCGGAGGCTGAGAGCTGGCAGTAACACACACAGTGGCCATTACAGGGAGAAAGGGATGTGCAGGGACTGAGTCAGCACCAAGGACAGCGGTCACTGTGCCGGAGGCTGAGAGCTGGCAGTGACACACACAATGGCCATTACAGGGAGTAAGGGATGTGCAGGGACTGAGTCAGCACCAAGGACAGCGGTCACTGTGCCGGAGGCTGAGAGCTGGCAGTGACACACACAATGGCCATTACAGCGAGTAAGGGATGTGCAGGGACTGAGTCAGCACCAAGGACAGCGGTCACTGTGCCGGAGGCTGAGAGCTGGCAGTGACACACACAATGGCCATTACAGGGAGTAAGGGATGTGCAGGGACTGAGTCAGCACCAAGGACAGCGGTCACTGTGTCGGAGGCTGAGAGCTGGCAGTAACACACACAATGGCCATTACAGGGAGTATGGGATGTGCAGGGACTGAGTCAGCACCAAGGACAGCGGTCACTGTGCCGGAGGCTGAGAGCTGGCAGTGACACACACAATGGCCATTACAGGGAGTAAGGGATGTGCAGGGACTGAGTCAGCACCAAGGACAGCGGTCACTGTGCCGGAGGCTGAGAGCTGGCAGTAACACACACAATGGCCATTACAGGGAGTATGGGATGTGCAGGGACTGAGTCAGCACCAAGGACAGCGGTCACTGTGCCGGAGGCTGAGAGCTGGCAGTGACACACACAATGGCCATTACAGGGAGTAAGGGATGTGCAGGGACTGAGTCAGCACCAAGGACAGCGGTCACTGTGTCGGAGGCTGAGAGCTGGCAGTGACACACACAATGGCAATTACAGGGAGTAAGGGATGTGTAGGGACTGAGTCAGCATCAAGGACAGCGGTCACTGTGCCGGAGGCTGAGAGCTGGCAGTGACACACACAGTGGCCATTACAGGGAGTATGGGATGAGCAGGGACTGAGTCAGCACCAAGGACAGCGGTCACTGTGTCGGAGGCTGAGAGCTGGCAGTGACACACACAGTGGCCATTACAGGGAGTATGGGATGAGCAGGGACTGAGTCAGCACCAAGGACAGCGGTCACTGTGCCGGAGGCTGAGAGCTGGCAGTGACACACACAATGGTCATTACAGGGAGTAAGGGATGTGCAGGGACTGAGTCAGCACCAAGGACAGCGGTCACTGTGCCGGAGGCTGAGAGCTGGCAGTGACACACACAATGGTCATTACAGGGAGTAAGGGATGTGCAGGGACTGAGTCAGCACCAAGGACAGCGGTCACTGTGCCGGAGGCTGAGAGCTGGCAGTGACACACACAATGGCCATTACAGGGAGTAAGGGATGTGCAGGGACTGAGTCAGCACCAAGGACAGCGGTCACTGCGTCGGAGGCTGAGAGCTGGCAGTGACACACACAGTGGCCATTACAGGGAGTATGGGATGAGCAGGGACTGAGTCAGCACCAAGGACAGCGGTCACTGTGCCGGAGGCTGAGAGCTGGCAGTGACACACACAGTGGCCATTACAGGGAGAAAGGGATGTGCAGGGACTGAGTCAGCACCAAGGACAGCGGTCACTGTGCCGGAGGCTGAGAGCTGGCAGTGACACACACAATGGCCATTACAGGGAGTAAGGGATGTGCAGGGACTGAGTCAGCACCAAGGACAGCGGTCACTGTGCCGGAGGCTGAGAGCTGGCAGTGACACACACAATGGCCATTACAGCGAGTAAGGGATGTGCAGGGACTGAGTCAGCACCAAGGACAGCGGTCACTGTGCCGGAGGCTGAGAGCTGGCAGTGACACACACAATGGCCATTACAGGGAGTAAGGGATGTGCAGGGACTGAGTCAGCACCAAGGACAGCGGTCACTGCGTCGGAGGCTGAGAGCTGGCAGTGACACACACAGTGGCCATTACAGGGAGTATGGGATGAGCAGGGACTGAGTCAGCACCAAGGACAGCGGTCACTGTGCCGGAGGCTGAGAGCTGGCAGTGACACACACAATGGCTATTACAGGGAGTAAGGGATGTGCAGGGACTGAGTCAGCACCAAGGACAGCGGTCACTGTGCCGGAGGCTGAGAGCTGGCAGTAACACACACAATGGCCATTACAGGGAGTAAGGGATGTGCAGGGACTGAGTCAGCACCAAGGACAGCGGTCACTGTGCCGGAGGCTGAGAGCTGGCAGTGACACACACAATGGCCATTACAGCGAGTAAGGGATGTGCAGGGACTGAGTCAGCACCAAGGACAGCGGTCACTGTGCCGGAGGCTGAGAGCTGGCAGTGACACACACAATGGCCATTACAGGGAGTAAGGGATGTGCAGGGACTGAGTCAGCACCAAGGACAGCGGTCACTGCGTCGGAGGCTGAGAGCTGGCAGTGACACACACAGTGGCCATTACAGGGAGTATGGGATGAGCAGGGACTGAGTCAGCACCAAGGACAGCGGTCACTGTGCCGGAGGCTGAGAGCTGGCAGTGACACACACAATGGCCATTACAGGGAGTAAGGGATGTGCAGGGACTGAGTCAGCACCAAGGACAGCGGTCACTGTGCCGGAGGCTGAGAGCTGGCAGTAACACACACAGTGGCCATTACAGGGAGAAAGGGATGTGCAGGGACTGAGTCAGCACCAAGGACAGCGGTCACTGTGCCGGAGGCTGAGAGCTGGCAGTGACACACACAATGGCCATTACAGGGAGTAAGGGATGTGCAGGGACTGAGTCAGCACCAAGGACAGCGGTCACTGTGCCGGAGGCTGAGAGCTGGCAGTGACACACACAATGGCCATTACAGGGAGTAAGGGATGTGCAGGGACTGAGTCAGCACCAAGGACAGCGGTCACTGTGTCGGAGGCTGAGAGCTGGCAGTAACACACACAATGGCCATTACAGGGAGTATGGGATGTGCAGGGACTGAGTCAGCACCAAGGACAGCGGTCACTGTGCCGGAGGCTGAGAGCTGGCAGTGACACACACAGTGGCCATTACAGGGAGTAAGGGATGTGCAGGGACTGAGTCAGCACCAAGGACAGCGGTCACTGTGTCGGAGGCTGAGAGCTGGCAGTAACACACACAATGGCCATTACAGGGAGTATGGGATGTGCAGGGACTGAGTCAGCACCAAGGACAGCGGTCACTGTGCCGGAGGCTGAGAGCTGGCAGTGACACACACAGTGGCCATTACAGGGAGTAAGGGATGTGCAGGGACTGAGTCAGCACCAAGGACAGCGGTCACTGTGCCGGAGGCTGAGAGCTGGCAGTGACACACACAATGGCCATTACAGGGAGTAAGGGATGAGCAGGGACTGAGTCAGCACCAAGGACAGCGGTCACTGTGTCGGAGGCTGAGAACTGGCAGTAACACACACAATGGCCATTACAGGGAGTATGGGATGAGCAGGGACTGAGTCAGCACCAAGGACAGCGGTCACTGTGTCGGAGGCTGAGAGCTGGCAGTGACACACACAATGGCCATTACAGGGAGTAAGGGATGTGCAGGGACTGAGTCAGCACCAAGGACAGCGGTCACTGTGCCGGAGGCTGAGAGCTGGCAGTGACACACACAGTGGCCATTACAGGGAGTATGGGATGTGCAGGGACTGAGTCAGCACCAAGGACAGCGGTCACTGTGCCGGAGGCTGAGAGCTGGCAGTAACACACACAATGGCCATTACAGGGAGTATGGGATGTGCAGGGACTGAGTCAGCACCAAGGACAGCGGTCACTGTGCCGGAGGCTGAGAGCTGGCAGTAACACACACAATGGCCATTACAGGGAGTATGGGATGTGCAGGGACTGAGTCAGCACCAAGGACAGCGGTCACTGTGTCGGAGGCTGAGAGCTGGCAGTAACACACACAGTGGCCATTACAGGGAGTAAGGGATGTGCAGGGACTGAGTCAGCACCAAGGACAGCGGTCACTATGCCGGAGGCTGAGAGCTGGCAGTAACACACACTATGGCCATTACAGGGAGTATGGGATGTGCAGGGACTGAGTCAGCACCAAGGACAGCGGTCACTGTGCCGGAGGCTGAGAGCTGGCAGTGACACACACAGTGGCCATTACAGGGAGTAAGGGATGTGCAGGGACTGAGTCAGCACCAAGGACAGTGGTCACTGTGTCGGAGGCTGAGAGCTGGCAGTAACACACACAATGGCCATTACAGGGAGTATGGGATGTGCAGGGACTGAGTCAGCACCAAGGACAGCGGTCACTGTGCCGGAGGCTGAGAGCTGGCAGTGACACACACAGTGGCCATTACAGGGAGTAAGGGATGTGCAGGGACTGAGTCAGCACCAAGGACAGCGGTCACTGTGCCGGAGGCTGAGAGCTGGCAGTGACACACACAATGGCCATTACAGGGAGTAAGGGATGAGCAGGGACTGAGTCAGCACCAAGGACAGCGGTCACTGTGCCGGAGGCTGAGAGCTGGCAGTGACACACACAATGGCCATTACAGCGAGTAAGGGATGTGCAGGGACTGAGTCAGCACCAAGGACAGCGGTCACTGTGCCGGAGGCTGAGAGCTGGCAGTGACACACACAATGGCCATTACAGGGAGTAAGGGATGTGCAGGGACTGAGTCAGCACCAAGGACAGCGGTCACTGCGTCGGAGGCTGAGAGCTGGCAGTGACACACACAGTGGCCATTACAGGGAGTATGGGATGAGCAGGGACTGAGTCAGCACCAAGGACAGCGGTCACTGTGCCGGAGGCTGAGAGCTGGCAGTGACACACACAATGGCCATTACAGGGAGTAAGGGATGTGCAGGGACTGAGTCAGCACCAAGGACAGCGGTCACTGTGCCGGAGGCTGAGAGCTGGCAGTAACACACACAGTGGCCATTACAGGGAGAAAGGGATGTGCAGGGACTGAGTCAGCACCAAGGACAGCGGTCACTGTGCCGGAGGCTGAGAGCTGGCAGTGACACACACAATGGCCATTACAGGGAGTAAGGGATGTGCAGGGACTGAGTCAGCACCAAGGACAGCGGTCACTGTGCCGGAGGCTGAGAGCTGGCAGTGACACACACAATGGCCATTACAGGGAGTAAGGGATGTGCAGGGACTGAGTCAGCACCAAGGACAGCGGTCACTGTGTCGGAGGCTGAGAGCTGGCAGTAACACACACAATGGCCATTACAGGGAGTATGGGATGTGCAGGGACTGAGTCAGCACCAAGGACAGCGGTCACTGTGCCGGAGGCTGAGAGCTGGCAGTGACACACACAGTGGCCATTACAGGGAGTAAGGGATGTGCAGGGACTGAGTCAGCACCAAGGACAGCGGTCACTGTGTCGGAGGCTGAGAGCTGGCAGTAACACACACAATGGCCATTACAGGGAGTATGGGATGTGCAGGGACTGAGTCAGCACCAAGGACAGCGGTCACTGTGCCGGAGGCTGAGAGCTGGCAGTGACACACACAGTGGCCATTACAGGGAGTAAGGGATGTGCAGGGACTGAGTCAGCACCAAGGACAGCGGTCACTGTGCCGGAGGCTGAGAGCTGGCAGTGACACACACAATGGCCATTACAGGGAGTAAGGGATGAGCAGGGACTGAGTCAGCACCAAGGACAGCGGTCACTGTGTCGGAGGCTGAGAACTGGCAGTAACACACACAATGGCCATTACAGGGAGTATGGGATGAGCAGGGACTGAGTCAGCACCAAGGACAGCGGTCACTGTGTCGGAGGCTGAGAGCTGGCAGTGACACACACAATGGCCATTACAGGGAGTAAGGGATGTGCAGGGACTGAGTCAGCACCAAGGACAGCGGTCACTGTGCCGGAGGCTGAGAGCTGGCAGTGACACACACAGTGGCCATTACAGGGAGTATGGGATGTGCAGGGACTGAGTCAGCACCAAGGACAGCGGTCACTGTGCCGGAGGCTGAGAGCTGGCAGTAACACACACAATGGCCATTACAGGGAGTATGGGATGTGCAGGGACTGAGTCAGCACCAAGGACAGCGGTCACTGTGCCGGAGGCTGAGAGCTGGCAGTAACACACACAATGGCCATTACAGGGAGTATGGGATGTGCAGGGACTGAGTCAGCACCAAGGACAGCGGTCACTGTGTCGGAGGCTGAGAGCTGGCAGTAACACACACAGTGGCCATTACAGGGAGTAAGGGATGTGCAGGGACTGAGTCAGCACCAAGGACAGCGGTCACTATGCCGGAGGCTGAGAGCTGGCAGTAACACACACTATGGCCATTACAGGGAGTATGGGATGTGCAGGGACTGAGTCAGCACCAAGGACAGCGGTCACTGTGCCGGAGGCTGAGAGCTGGCAGTGACACACACAGTGGCCATTACAGGGAGTAAGGGATGTGCAGGGACTGAGTCAGCACCAAGGACAGCGGTCACTGTGTCGGAGGCTGAGAGCTGGCAGTAACACACACAATGGCCATTACAGGGAGTATGGGATGTGCAGGGACTGAGTCAGCACCAAGGACAGCGGTCACTGTGCCGGAGGCTGAGAGCTGGCAGTGACACACACAGTGGCCATTACAGGGAGTAAGGGATGTGCAGGGACTGAGTCAGCACCAAGGACAGCGGTCACTGTGCCGGAGGCTGAGAGCTGGCAGTGACACACACAATGGCCATTACAGGGAGTAAGGGATGAGCAGGGACTGAGTCAGCACCAAGGACAGCGGTCACTGTGTCGGAGGCTGAGAACTGGCAGTAACACACACAATGGCCATTACAGGGAGTATGGGATGAGCAGGGACTGAGTCAGCACCAAGGACAGCGGTCACTGTGTCGGAGGCTGAGAGCTGGCAGTGACACACACAATGGCCATTACAGGGAGTAAGGGATGTGCAGGGACTGAGTCAGCACCAAGGACAGCGGTCACTGTGCCGGAGGCTGAGAGCTGGCAGTGACACACACAGTGGCCATTACAGGGAGTATGGGATGTGCAGGGACTGAGTCAGCACCAAGGACAGCGGTCACTGTGTCGGAGGCTGAGAGCTGGCAGTAACACACACAGTGGCCATTACAGGGAGTAAGGGATGTGCAGGGACTGAGTCAGCACCAAGGACAGCGGTCACTGTGCCGGAGGCTGAGAGCTGGCAGTAACACACACTATGGCCATTACAGGGAGTAAGGGATGTGCAGGGACTGAGTCAGCACCAAGGACAGCGGTCACTGTGTCGGAGGCTGAGAGCTGGCAGTGACACACACAGTGGCCATTACAGGGAGTATGGGATGTGCAGGGACTGAGTCAGCACCAAGGACAGCGGTCACTGTGCCGGAGGCTGAGAGCTGGCAGTAACACACACAATGGCCATTACAGGGAGTATGGGATGTGCAGGGACTGAGTCAGCACCAAGGACAGCGGTCACTGTGCCGGAGGCTGAGAGCTGGCAGTAACACACACTATGGCCATTACAGGGAGTAAGGGATGTGCAGGGACTGAGTCAGCACCAAGGACAGCGGTCACTGTGTCGGAGGCTGAGAGCTGGCAGTGACACACACAGTGGCCATTACAGGGAGTATGGGATGTGCAGGGACTGAGTCAGCACCAAGGACAGCGGTCACTGTGCCGGAGGCTGAGAGCTGGCAGTAACACACACAATGGCCATTACAGGGAGTATGGGATGTGCAGGGACTGAGTCAGCACCAAGGACAGCGGTCACTGTGCCGGAGGCTGAGAGCTGGCAGTAACACACACAATGGCCATTACAGGGAGTATGGGATGTGCAGGGACTGAGTCAGCACCAAGGACAGCGGTCACTGTGTCGGAGGCTGAGAGCTGGCAGTAACACACACAGTGGCCATTACAGGGAGTAAGGGATGTGCAGGGACTGAGTCAGCACCAAGGACAGCGGTCACTATGCCGGAGGCTGAGAGCTGGCAGTAACACACACTATGGCCATTACAGGGAGTATGGGATGTGCAGGGACTGAGTCAGCACCAAGGACAGCGGTCACTGTGCCGGAGGCTGAGAGCTGGTAGTGACACACACAGTGGCCATTATAGGGAGTAAGGGATGTGCAGGGACTGAGTCAGCATCAAGGACAGCGGTCACTGTGCCGGAGGCTGAGAACACATTTGTGGGAATATCAGTTTTGGTACATTTTCCTAGGTCTGTGCAATCATTGAGATTTGTGAGGATATATGCCTTGTAAAATACAGAGCATGCACACAGCTGCGCCTCGTTCACAGCACAGGACTGGTATTTCCTTTTGCAGGATGAGGATTGTGAAGTTAGATAAACCATCAAAAGAAAACTTTCATTGGTTAAAAGATCAATGGCCCCTGGTTTTATGTCATCAACGCAAAAACCCAATGAAACCATCGATGGTGATACCCTAACTGACCATCCCTAATCAGTAGTAAAAGAGTTTTCCATGTCAGACCATTGACAATCAATCGGCATTCCTAGCGCGCAGCAATTCTCACTTGAATTTCAGATCTCATCCTTTAATGAGACCAAGCAGGGGCCTTAATGATGACTTCTGGTGAAGAAGATGCCTCCTGAGCAGTATCATAAAAAAAACAGTCCTGCACGTGAAGTATATAAAGGTTGAAAACTGCGCTCACTAGGGTTAAGGGTGGACGTGTGGCGCTGCTATGCCTGAAGGTGTCCTACCTTTGGTGGCCCTAACTGTGTGGAGTTTGTATATTCTCCCCGTACTTGCGTGGGTTTCCTCCGGGTTCTCCAGTTTCCTCCCACAATCCAAAAATATACTAGTAGGTTAATTGGCTTCCTACAAAATTAACCCTAGCGTGAATGTGTGTGCATGTACATGTGGCAGGGAATATAGAGTGTAAGCTTCACTGGGGCAGGGACTGATGTGAATGGGCAAATATTATCTGTACAGCGCTGCGGTATATGTGTGCGCTATATAAATAACTGGTAATAAATAATAAATACCTTCCTGTAGTTATGAATAAAGGGGTTAGTATAGAGCTGTACAGGAAGGGGTTTATTGAGCGGTAAGTCTGAACTGAATACGTGAAATATCAATGAGTGTGGACTACAGATGTATCTGATGTAAATATAATTATATACACCACGGGAGGCTGTCACTTTATGAGTGTACTTATTTAAAATCAGGTTCACAGAGGAGCCGATATGGGGGGTCATTCCGAGTTGTTCGCTCGGTAATTTTCTTCGCATCGCAGCGATTTTCCGCTAATTGCGCATGCTCAATGTTCACACTGCGACTGCGCCAAGTAAATTTGCTATGCAGTTAGGTATTTTACTCACGGCATTACGAGGTTATTTCTTCGTTCTGGTGATCGTAATGTGATTGACAGGAAGTAGGTGTTTCTGGGCGGAAACTGGACGTTTTATGGGAGTGTGTGTAAAAACGCTACCGTTTCTGGGAAAAACGCGGGAGTGGCTGGAGAAACGGAGGAGTGTCTGGGCGAACGCTGGGTGTGTTTGTGATGTCAAACCAGGAACGACAAGCACTGAACTGATCGCACTGGCAGAGTAAGTCTCGAGCTACTCAGAAACTGCACAGAGAAGTCTTTTCGCAATATTGCGAATCTTTCGTTCGCAATTTTGATAAGCTAAGATTCACTCCCAGTAGGCGGCGGCTTAGCATGTGCAATGCTGCTAAAAGCGGCTTAAGAGCGAACAAATCGGAATGAGGGCCCTGGTTCTTTTGTCAGGTTAGTCCCTCTGGGATCACCCTCTATCCTGTGTGTACCTTCCTGAATGGTGTACTGAGGGGAACATAGGCTCTGGGGTTAGCCTGTGTCCTTAAAAGATCACCTAGAACCCCGTCATCAGTGGGATTGTGCCATTTAGGAATGTATACACAGGATAAAGGATTGCTATTTCACATGTTCAGTTTGGACTTTCATAGGTACCCGTTACCGCTGAATTAACCCCGTCCTGTGCAGCGCTATACCAACGCTTCTAATTCATGCACATGAAGTGCCGCATGTGAGAAAAGGCCGTCTCATCGTCTCCTGCTCAGGATGAACCCAGGCTGTACACGATGAGGATAAACTGAGCAGTATTTTAATAGATGTATTTCCTGATAAGTGGCAGGGGACTGGACTGATGGGACGCTTGCCGTGACTCACTGCCTCTCCGCACACCGGGGAAAACTGCTAGCTGTCCCAGGAATCTCCCAAGAGCTGGGAGGGGGCGCACGGCTGGAAGTACACGTGTGCATTTCATAATAGGCCTCAGGGGTGTGCAAAAGGCACACGTATCCGGACATTTCCCATCTATGGGGGGATCTTGCTGTTTGTAAAGACGTGCCAGCCACTGACCTACGCCCTCTGTGATCATTGTCAGCCAAATCAAGCTGTGTATTCCATTAGTGTGTGTGTACATCTAAATATTGTGTTAGACTATACTGTGTGTGTGTGCTCACAGCTAACCAAACTTCCTCTTAGTGTTCTGTGATACAGTAACTCCCTACGGTGTGCACAAGTCCTCAGATCCCTGAATTTTCTATTATCATGTAGTGTTTAAGTCTTATTGCTGACACTTTCTGGTGTGCTGGGGGAAAACTTTATTCTCTTTTTCTTGTTTAGAATAAACCTTCCCTTTCATTCAGCCCTGCTCATCTATCCCTTTAATAGGATTAATTGAGCCAGAGCAGTCAGACTTAATCCCCTGCTGTAATGACATAATCCCCTGCTGTACTGTTCTCTCTGTATTGTATTGCAGCTGAGAACAATAGATAAAAGGCTTATGCTAATAAGCCTTGGTGCACCACGGTGCAGCAGAGAAGGCTAGATGAGCGAGGCTCCATCTGTATTACTAGATTGAACAGCTGCCATTTTATGTTGCTGTCCTGAGAGGCATAGATGGGACCAGCATTTTTTTGCAGGGCAAGCTGGTCCTTGTAGTGCCATTTTTAGGACATAGGGCTGTCTTCCAGGTGAGCTGGCTCACAATTTAGATATATTTTTGTATGTGCAATTATCATGTAGCATAATAATAAGCAATTATATGACCCAGAGTGGGTGCTATGATGGCACCCTATCTACACCACCAAAAAATTAAGTCTTTCCGGAATGTGGAAAGGCTGTGCGTGCCTCTTTGCCCAGCAAGAAAGGCCACTATATCGTGTACATAAATGAGCCCCATACTGTATGTATATATACTGTGTGTGTGTGTATATATATATATATATATATATATATATCAACAAATATAAAACCACAGCACTCACCACCCCAGAAGCGGGGTGTAATGTCTGCACTCACCACCCATAGGGTGAGGTGCATGTAGCCCATGGCCACCTACTTACATATATACAACCAGAAAATTCAGCACTCACCATAGCAAGCTCACTTCTCTTCACAACATCAATAAATAAGTGATGGGGTTTTATTTAGTGAATTGGCCAATGCACGGAAACCTGCAAACCGCTCGCCAAGGTACCCCACCTTCATGCAGGTCCTACACTATTACAGAGTCTCAAAAATTAAAATCTAGCAACTGTATCACATAATATACCTGCAAATATGCCTACTTGGTTTACTGTGTATCTGCCACATACTCCATGGCTTTTAAAGGTACACTAGTCACCTGACACTGGCTGATAAATTACTAAAGAACAGCTGACTCAGATTTAAGATAATTGGGCTTGCATAGGGGTGCATGAACAAAGCTTGGGGCCACAGTTGAGTTAATATGAGTTACAGTTGCTAGATTTTAATTTTTGAGACTCTGTGATAGTGTAGGACCTGCATGAAGATGGGGTACCTTGGCGAGCGGTTTGCATTGGCCAATTCACTAACTAAACCCCCGTCATTTATTTATTGATGTTGTGAAAATACGTGAGCTTGCTTTGGTGAGTGCTGAACTTTCTGTTTGTATATATATATATATATATATATATATATATCTGCAATAATTATACAGTATATGGTGATTAGAACAGGCAGTGTGTATTTCTGGTGCCCCTCGGCTCTTGATTAAAATGCAAGTAACATAAAATGACGCTTCTAGTTATCAGTGAATAGAACCTGGTTTAAAAATGTTGCTTCCTGAAAGGATCTCAATTACCAAAGCAACTGAATATGACGGAGATATGTAAGACCCTGGGGGCGAATGATAATGAATAGGTGGATATGCAGAAATTGGTCGGGGGCATCACTTATCTCACACTGAGTGAGATGTAGAACAGCGTGACCTAGTTACACGCTCCTCTCTCACCAGCGTGTTACAGTACAAGGAGGGAGGGTTAGATACATCTACAACAAGACGTACCATGACTGACACATTGTGTAATCTGTACTAATAATAATGTAATAGAGGTACACCTGAGGGTAGAGGCCTGAGGAGAGGAGCCAGGGATTATATATTCTCATCCAGTGCATCCCAATTACATTCACACAAAATGTAAAACTATTTAACCTGCCTGAATTGTTTCCAAATGTGATAATATATTTAGAATTACAACATGTTACATTCCATTCTATGGTTACACAGATACGTTGTGTTATGTTGAACATGTTCCCATTCATAATGGTGACATGGAGTGTGAACATGGCCATGATGTCATAGTGATGAAAAGCTTACAGGCAGGGGCGTGTCCTATCTTACAGTATCTCTCTTGGCAGGGGCGTGTCCTATCTTACAGTATCTCTCTTGGCAGGGGCGTGTCCTATCTTACAGTATCTCTCTTGACAGGGGCGTGTCCTATCTTACAGTATCTCTCTTGGCAGGGGCGTGTACTAGCTTACAGTACCTCTCTTGGCAGGGGCGTGTCCTAGCTTACAGTACCTCTCTTGGCAGGGGCGTGTCCTAGTTTACAGTAACTCTCTTGGCAGGGGCGTGTTCTATCTTACAGTACCTCTCTTGGCAGGGGCGTGTCCTAGCTTACAGTAACTCTCTTGGCAGGGGCGTATACTATCTTACAGTACCTCTCTTGGCAGGGGCGTAGCCTCCCTTATAGTAACTCTCTTGGCAGGGGCGTGTCCCCCCTTACAGTATCTCTCTTGGCAGGGGCGTGTCCCCCCTTACAGTAACTCTCTTGGCAGAGGCGTGTCCCCCCTTACAGTATCTCTCTTGGCAGGGGCGTGTCCTATCTTACAGTAAATCTCTTGGCAGGGGCGTGTCCTAGTTTACAGTACCTTTCTTGGCAGAGGCGTGTCCTAGCTTACAGTAACTCTCTTGGCAGGGGCGTGTCCTAGTTTACAGTAACTCTCTTGGCAGGGGCGTGTCCTATCTTACAGTATCTCTCTTGGCAGGGGCGTGTCCTATCTTACAGTATCTCTCTTGACAGGGGCGTGTCCTATCTTACAGTATCTCTCTTGGCAGGGGCGGGTACTAGCTTACAGTACCTCTCTTGGCAGGGGCGTGTCCTAGCTTACAGTACCTCTCTTGGCAGGGGCGTGTCCTAGTTTACAGTAACTCTCTTGGCAGGGGCGTGTTCTATCTTACAGTACCTCTCTTGGCAGGGGCGTGTCCTAGCTTACAGTAACTCTCTTGGCAGGGGCGTATCCTATCTTACAGTACCTCTCTTGGCAGGGGCGTGGCCTCCCTTACAGTAACTCTCTTGGCAGGGGCGTGTACTAGCTTACAGTACCTCTCTTGGCAGGGGCATGTCCTAGCTTACAGTACCTCTCTTGGCAGGGGTGTGTCCTAGTTTACAGTAACTCTCTTGGCAGGGGCGTATCCTATCTTACAGTACCTCTCTTGGCAGGGGCGTGGCCTCCCTTACAGTAACTCTCTTGGCAGGGGCGTGTCCCCCCTTACAGTATCTCTCTTGGCAGGGGCGTGTCCCCCCTTACAGTAACTCTCTTGGCAGAGGCGTGTCCCCCTTACAGTATCTCTCTTGGCAGGGGCGTGTCCTTGCTTACAGTACCTCTCTTGGCAGGGGCGTGTCCTAGCTTACAGTACCTCTTTTGGCAGGGGTGTGTCCCCCCTTTACAGTAACTCTCTTGGCAGGGGCGTGTCCTAGCTTACAGTAAATCTCTTGGCAGGGGCGTGTCCTAGCTTACAGTACCTCTCTTGGCAGGGGCGTGTCCTATCTTACAGTATCTCTCTTGACAGGGGCGTGTCCTATCTTACAGTATCTCTCTTGGCAGGGGCGGGTACAAGCTTACAGTACCTCTCTTGGCAGGGGCGTGTCCTAGCTTACAGTACCTCTCTTGGCAGGGGCGTGTCCTAGTTTACAGTAACTCTCTTGGCAGGGGCGTGTTCTATCTTACAGTACCTCTCTTGGCAGGGGCGTGTCCTAGCTTACAGTAACTCTCTTGGCAGGGGCGTATCCTATCTTACCGTACCTCTCTTGGCAGGGGCGTGGCCTCCCTTACAGTAACTCTCTTGGCAGGGGCGTGTCCCCCCTTACAGTATCTCTCTTGGCAGGGGCGTGTCCCCCCTTACAGTAACTCTCTTGGCAGAGGCGTGTCCCCCCTTACAGTATCTCTCTTGGCAGGGGCGTGTCCTTGCTTACAGTACCTCTCTTGGCAGGGGCGTGTCCTAGCTTACAGTACCTCTCTTGGCAGGGGTGTGTCCCCCCTTTACAGTAACTCTCTTGGCAGGGGCGTGTCCTAGCTTACAGTAAATCTCTTGGCAGGGGCGTGTCCTAGCTTACAGTACCTCTCTTGGCAGGGGCGTGTCCTAGCTTACAGTACCTCTTTTGGCAGGGGCGTGTCCTCGCTTACAGTAACTCTCTTGGCAGGGGCGTGTCCTAGCTTACAGTAACTCTCTTGGCAGGGGCGTGTCCTAGCTTACAGTAACTCTCTTGGCAGGGGCGTGTCCTATTTTACAGTATCTCTCTTGGCAGGGGCGTGTCCTAGCTAACAGTACCTCTCTTGGCAGGGGCGTGTCCTCACTTACAGTACCTCTCTTGGCAGGGGCGTGTCCTAGCTTACAGTTTCTCTCTTGGCAGGGGCGTGTACTAGCTTACAGTACCTCTCTTGGCAGGGGCGCGTCCTAGCTTACAGTACCTCTCTTGGCAGGGGTGTGTCCTAGTTTACAGTAACTCTCTTGGCAGGGGCGTATCCTATTTACAGTACCTCTCTTGGCAGGGGCGTGGCCTCCCTTACAGTAACTCTCTTGGCAGGGGCGTGTCCCCCCTTACAGTATCTCGCTTGGCAGGGGCGTGTCCACCCTTACAGTAACTCTCTTGGCAGAGGCGTGTCCCCCTTACAGTATCTCTCTTGGCAGGGGCGTGTCCTTGCTTACAGTACCTCTCTTGGCAGGGGCGTGTCCTAGCTTACAGTACCTCTCTTGGCAGTGGTGTGTCCCCCCTTTACAGTAACTCTTGGCAGGGGCGTGTCCTAGCTTACAGTAAATCTCTTGGCAGGGGCGTGTCCTAGCTTACAGTACCTCTCTTGGCAGGGGCGTGTCCTAGCTTACAGTACCTCTTTTGGCAGGGGCGTGTCCTCGCTTACAGTAACTCTCTTGGCAGGGGCGTGTCCTAGCTTACAGTAACTCTCTTGGCAGGGGCGTGTCCTATCTTACAGTATTTCTCTTGGCAGGGGCGTGTCCTAGCTTACAGTACCTCTCTTGGCAGGGGCGTGTCCTCGCTTACAGTACCTCTCTTGGCAGGGGCGTGTCCTAGCTTACAGTTTCTCTCTTGGCAGGGGCGTGGCCTCCCTTACAGTAACTCTCTTGTCAGGGGCGTGTCCCCCCTTACAGTATCTCTCTTGGCAGGGGCGTGTCCCCCCTTACAGTAACTCTCTTGGCAGAGGCGTGTCCCCCCTTACAGTATCTCTCTTGGCAGGGGCGTGTCCTTGCTTACAGTACCTCTCTTGGCAGGGGCGTGTCCTAGCTTACAGTACCTCTCTTGGCAGGGGTGTGTCCCCCCTTTACAGTAACTCTCTTGGCAGGGGCGTGTCCTAGCTTACAGTAAATCTCTTGGCAGGGGCGTGTCCTAGCTTACAGTACCTCTCTTGGCAGGGGCGTGTCCTAGCTTACAGTACCTCTTTTGGCAGGGGCGTGTCCTCGCTTACAGTAACTCTCTTGGCAGGGGCGTGTCCTAGCTTACAGTAACTCTCTTGGCAGGGGCGTGTCCTAGCTTACAGTAACTCTCTTGGCAGGGGCGTGTCCTATTTTACAGTATCTCTCTTGGCAGGGGCGTGTCCTAGCTAACAGTACCTCTCTTGGCAGGGGCGTGTCCTCACTTACAGTACCTCTCTTGGCAGGGGCGTGTCCTAGCTTACAGTTTCTCTCTTGGCAGGGGCGTGTACTAGCTTACAGTACCTCTCTTGGCAGGGGCGCGTCCTAGCTTACAGTACCTCTCTTGGCAGGGGTGTGTCCTAGTTTACAGTAACTCTCTTGGCAGGGGCGTATCCTATTTACAGTACCTCTCTTGGCAGGGGCGTGGCCTCCCTTACAGTAACTCTCTTGGCAGGGGCGTGTCCCCCCTTACAGTATCTCGCTTGGCAGGGGCGTGTCCACCCTTACAGTAACTCTCTTGGCAGAGGCGTGTCCCCCTTACAGTATCTCTCTTGGCAGGGGCGTGTCCTTGCTTACAGTACCTCTCTTGGCAGGGGCGTGTCCTAGCTTACAGTACCTCTCTTGGCAGTGGTGTGTCCCCCCTTTACAGTAACTCTTGGCAGGGGCGTGTCCTAGCTTACAGTAAATCTCTTGGCAGGGGCGTGTCCTAGCTTACAGTACCTCTCTTGGCAGGGGCGTGTCCTAGCTTACAGTACCTCTTTTGGCAGGGGCGTGTCCTCGCTTACAGTAACTCTCTTGGCAGGGGCGTGTCCTAGCTTACAGTAACTCTCTTGGCAGGGGCGTGTCCTATCTTACAGTATTTCTCTTGGCAGGGGCGTGTCCTAGCTTACAGTACCTCTCTTGGCAGGGGCGTGTCCTCGCTTACAGTACCTCTCTTGGCAGGGGCGTGTCCTAGCTTACAGTTTCTCTCTTGGCAGGGGCGTGGCCTCCCTTACAGTAACTCTCTTGTCAGGGGCGTGTCCCCCCTTACAGTATCTCTCTTGGCAGGGGCGTATCCCCCCTTACAGTAACTCTCTTGGCAGAGGCGTGTCCCCCCTTACAGTATCTCTCTTGGCAGGGGCGTGTCCTAGCTAACAGTAAATCTCTTGGCAGGGGCGTGTCCTAGCTTACAGTACCTTTCTTGGCAGAGGCGTGTCCTAGCTTACAGTATCTCTCTTGGCAGGGGCGTGTCCTAGCTTACAGTAACTCTCTTGGCAGGGGCATGTCCTAGTTTACAGTAACTCTCTTGGCAGGGGCGTGTCCTAGCTTACAGTTTCTCTCTTGGCAGGGGCGTGTCCTATCTTACAGTAAATCTCTTGGCAGGGGCGTGTCCTAGCTTACAGTATCTCTCTTTGCAGGGGCGTGCCCTAGCTTACAGTACCTCTCTTGGCAGGGGCGTGGCCTGCCTTACAGTAACTCTCTTGTCAGGGGCGTGTCCCCCCTTACAGTATCTCTCTTGGCAGGGGCGTATCCCCCCTTACAGTAACTCTCTTGGCAGAGGCGTGCCCCCCCTTACAGTATCTCTCTTGGCAGGGGCGTGTCCTAGCTTACAGTAAATCTCTTGGCAGGGGCGTGTCCTATCTTACAGTACCTTTCTTGGCAGAGGCGTGTCCTAGCTTACAGTATCTCTCTTGGCAGGGGCGTGTCCTAGCTTACAGTATCTCTCTGGCAGGGGCGTGTCCCCCCTTACAGTAACTCTCTTGGCAGGGGCGTGTCCCCCCTTACAGTAACTCTCTTGGCAGGGGCATGTCCTAGCTTACAGTACCTCTCTTGGTAGGGGCGTGTCCTCGCTTACAGTATCTCTCTTGGCAGGGGCGTGTCCTAGTTTACAGTACCTCTCTTGGCAGGGGCGTATCCTCGCTTACAGTACCTCTCTTGGCAGGGGCGTGTCCTAGCTTACAATAACTCTCTTGTCAGGGGCGTGTCCTAGCTTACAGTAACTCTCTTGGCAGGGGCGTGTCCTAGCTTACAGTTTCTCTCTTGGCAGGGGCGTGTCCTAGCTTACAGTAAATCTCTTGGCAGGGGCGTGTCCTAGCTTACAGTTTCTCTCTTGGCAGGGGCGTGTCCTAGCTTACAGTAAATATCTTGGCAGGGGCGTGTCCTAGCTTACAGTACCTCTCTTGGCAGGGGTGTGTGTCCCCCTTACAGTAACTCTCTTGGCAGGGGCGTGTCCTAGCTTACAGTAAATCTCTTGGCAGGGGCGTGTCCTAGCTTACAGTACCTCTCTTGGCAGGGGCGTGTCCTAGCTTACAGTAACTCTCTTGGCAGGGGCGTGTCCTAGCTTACAGTATCACTCTTGGCAGGGGCGTGTCCTAGCTTACAGTATCTCTCTGGCTGGGGCGTGTCCCCCCCTACAGTATCTCTCTTGGCAGGGGCGTGTCCCCCCTTACAGTAACTCTCTTGGCAGGGGCGTGTCCTCGCTTACAGTACCTCTCTTGGCAGGGGCATGTCCTAACTTACAATAACTCTCTTGGCAGGGGCGTGTCCTAGCTTACAGTTTCTCTCTTGGCAGGGGCGTGTCCTAGCTTACAGTAAATCTCTTGGCAGAGGCGTGTCCTAGCTTACAGTATCTCTCTGGCAGGGGCGTGTCCTAGCTTACAGTATCTCTCTGGCAGGGGCGTGTCCCCCCTACAGTATCTCTCTTGGCAGGGGCGTGTCCCCCCTTACAGTAACTCTCTTGGCAGGGGCGTGTCCCCCCTTACAGTAACTCTTGGCAGGGGCGTGTCCCCCCTTACAGTACCTCTCTTGGCAGGGGCGTATCCTCGCTTACAGTACCTCTCTTGGCAGGGGCGTGTCCTAGCTTACAGTACCTTTCTTGGCAGGGGTGTGTCCTATTTTACAGTACCTCTCTTGGCAGGGGCGTGTCCTAGCTTACAGTATCTCTCTTGGCAGGGGCGTGTCCTAGCTTACAGTACCTCTCTTGGCAGGGGCGTGTCCTATCTTACAGTACCTTTCTTGGCAGGGGCGTGTCCTAGCTTACAGTACCTCTCTTGTCAGGGGCGTGTCCTAGCTTACAGTAAGTCTCTTGGCAGAGGCGTGTCCTAGCTTACAGTACCTCTCTTGGCAGGGGCGTGTCCTCGCTTACAGTACCTCTCTTGGCAGGGGCGTGTCCTAGCTTACAATAACTCTCTTGGCAGGGGCGTGTCCTAGCTTACAGTTTCTTTCTTGGCAGGGGCGTGTCCTAGTTTACAGTAAATCTCTTGGCAGGGGCGTGTCCTAGCTTACAGTATCTCTCTTGGCAGGGGCGTGTCCTAGCTTACAATAACTCTCTTGGCAGGGGCGTGTCCTAGCTTACAGTTTCTTTCTTGGCAGGGGCGTGTCCTAGTTTACAGTAAATCTCTTGGCAGGGGCGTGTCCTAGCTTACAGTATCTCTCTGGCAGGGGCGTGTCCCCCCCTACAGTATCTCTCTTGGCAGGGGCGTGTCCCCCCTTACAGTAACTCTCTTGGCAGGGGCGTGTCCCCCCTTACAGTAACTCTCTTGACAGGGGCGTGTCCCCCCTTACAGTAACTCTCTTGGCAGGGGCGTGTCCCCCCTTACAGTATCTCTCTTGGCAGGGGCGTGTCCTCGCTTACAGTACCTCTCTTGGCAGCGGCGTGTACTAGCTTACAGTACCTCTCTTGGCAGGGGCGTGTACTAGCTTACAGTACCTCTCTTGGCAGGGGCGTGTCCTAGCTTACAGTAACTCTCTTGGTAGGGGCGTGTCCTAGCTTACAGTATCTCTCTTGGCAGGGGCGTGTCCTATCTTACAGTAACTCTCTTGGTAGGGGCGTGTCCTAGCTTACAGTATCTCTCTTGGCAGGGGCGTGTCCCCCCCTTACAGTATCTCTCTTGGCAGGGTCGTGTCCCCCCTTACAGTAACTCTCTTGGCAGGGGCGTGTCCCCCCTTACAGTAACTCTCTTGGCAGGGGCGTGTCCCCCCTTACAGTATCTCTCTTGGCAGGGGCGTATCCTCGCTTACAGTACCTCTCTTGGCAGGGGCGTGTTCTAGCTTACAGTACCTCTCTTGGCAGGGGCGTGTCCTAGCTTACAGTACCTCTCTTGGCAGGGGCGTGTCCTAGCTTACAGTACCTCTCTTGGCAGGGGTGTGTCCTAGCTTACAGTACCTCTCTTGGCAGGGGCGTGTACTAGCTTACAGTACCTCTCTTGCTAGGGGCGTGTCCTAGCTTACAGTACCTCTCTTGGCAGGGGCGTGTACTAGCTTACAGTACCTCTCTTGCTAGGGGCGTGTCCTAGTTTACAGTATCTCTCTTGGCAGGGGCGTGTCCTAGCTTACAGTATCTCTCTTGGCAGGGGCGTGTCCTAGTTTACAGTATCTCTCTTGGCAGGGGCGTGTCCTAGCTTACAGTACCTCTCTTGGCAGGGGCGTGTACTAGCTTACAGTACCTCTCTTGGCAGGGGCGTGTACTAGCTTACAGTACCTCTCTTGGCAGGGGCGTGTCCTTGCTTACAGTAACTCTCTTGGCAGGGGCGTGTCCTAGCTTACAGTAACTCTCTTGGCAGGGGCATGTCCCCCCTTACAGTAACTCTCTTGGCAGAGGCGTGTCCCCCCTTACAGTAACTCTCTTGGCAGGGGCGTGTCCCCCCTTACAGTAACTCTCTTGGCAGGGGCGTGTCCTAGCTTACAGTAACTCTCTTGGCAGGGGTGTGTCCCCCTTACAGTATCTCTCTTGGCAGGGGCGTGTCCTAGCTTACAGTAAGTCTCTTGGCAGAGGCGTGTCCTAGCTTACAGTACCTCTCTTGGCAGGGGCGTGTCCTCGCTTACAGTACCTCTCTTGGCAGGGGCGTGTACTATCTTACAATAACTCTCTTGGCAGGGGCGTGTCCTTGCTTACAGTTTCTTTCTTGGCAGGGGCGTGTCCTAGTTTACAGTAAATCTCTTGGCAGGGGCGTGTCCTAGCTTACAGTATCTCTCTTGGCAGGGGCGTGTCCTATCTTACAGTAAATCTCTTGGCAGGGGCGTGTCCTAGTTTACAGTACCTTTCTTGGCAGAGGCGTGTCCTAGCTTACAGTAACTCTCTTGGCAGGGGCGTGTCCTAGTTTACAGTAACTCTCTTGGCAGGGGCGTGTCCTATCTTACAGTATCTCTCTTGGCAGGGGCGTGTCCTATCTTACAGTATCTCTCTTGACAGGGGCGTGTCCTATCTTACAGTATCTCTCTTGGCAGGGGCGGGTACTAGCTTACAGTACCTCTCTTGGCAGGGGCGTGTCCTATCTTACAGTACCTCTCTTGGCAGGGGCGTGTCCTAGCTTACAGTACCTCTTTTGGCAGGGGCGTGTCCTCGCTTACAGTAACTCTCTTGGCAGGGGCGTGTCCTAGCTTACAGTAACTCTCTTGGTAGGGGCGTATCCTATCTTACAGTATTTCTCTTGGCAGGGGCGTGTCCTAGCTTACAGTACCTCTCTTGGCAGGGGCGTGTCCTCGCTTACAGTACCTCTCTTGGCAGGGGCGTGTCCTACCTTACAGTTTCTCTCTTGGCAGGGGCGTGTCCTAGCTTACAGTACCTCTCTTGGCAGGGGCGTGGCCTCCCTTACAGTAACTCTCTTGTCAGGGGCGTGTCCCCCCTTACAGTATCTCTCTTGGCAGGGGCGTATCCCCCCTTACAGTAACTCTCTTGGCAGAGGCGTGTCCCCCCTTACAGTATCTCTCTTGGCAGGGGCGTGTCCTAGCTTACAGTAAATCTCTTGGCAGGGGCGTGTCCTAGCTTACAGTACCTTTCTTGGCAGAGGCGTGTCCTAGCTTACAGTAACTCTCTTGGCAGGGGCGTGTCCTAGTTTACAGTAACTCTCTTGGCAGGGGCATGTCCTAGCTTACAGTATCTCTCTTGGCAGGGGCGTGTCCTAGCTCACAGTAACTCTCTTGGCAGGGGCGTGTCCTAGCTTACAGTAACTCTCTTGGCAGAGGCGTGTCCTAGCTTACAGTACCTCTCTTGGCAGGGGCGTGTCCTCGCTTACAATAACTCTCTTGTCAGGGGCGTGTCCTAGTTTACAGTAACTCTCTTGGCAGGGGCGTGTCCTAGCTTACAGTTTCTCTCTTGGCAGGGGCGTGTCCTATCTTACAGTAAATCTCTTGGCAGGGGCGTGTCCTAGCTTACAGTATCTCTCTTTGCAGGGGCGTGCCCTAGCTTACAGTACCTCTCTTGGCAGGGGCGTGGCCTGCCTTACAGTAACTCTCTTGTCAGGGGCGTGTCCCCCCTTACAGTATCTCTCTTGGCAGGGGCGTATCCCCCCTTACAGTAACTCTCTTGGCAGAGGCGTGCCCCCCCTTACAGTATCTCTCTTGGCAGGGGCGTGTCCTAGCTTACAGTAAATCTCTTGGCAGGGGCGTGTCCTATCTTACAGTACCTTTCTTGGCAGAGGCGTGTCCTAGCTTACAGTAACTCTCTTGGCAGGGGCGTGTCCAAGCTTACAGTAACTCTCTTGGCAGGGGCATGTCCTAGCTTACAGTATTTCTCTTGGCAGGGGCGTGTCCTAGCTTACAGTACCTCTCTTGGCAGGGGCGTGTCCTCGCTTACAGTACCTCTCTTGGCAGGGGCGTGTCCTACCTTACAGTTTCTCTCTTGGCAGGGGCGTGTCCTAGCTTACAGTACCTCTCTTGGCAGGGGCGTGGCCTCCCTTACAGTAACTCTCTTGTCAGGGGCGTGTCCCCCCTTACAGTATCTCTCTTGGCAGGGGCGTATCCCCCTTACAGTAACTCTCTTGGCAGAGGCGTGTCCCCCCTTACAGTATCTCTCTTGGCAGGGGCGTGTCCTAGCTTACAGTAAATCTCTTGGCAGGGGCGTGTCCTAGCTTACAGTACCTTTCTTGGCAGAGGCGTGTCCTAGCTTACAGTAACTCTCTTGGCAGGGGCGTGTCCTAGCTTACAGTAACTCTCTTGGCAGGGGCATGTCCTAGCTTACAGTATCTCTCTTGGCAGGGGCGTGTCCTAGCTCACAGTAACTCTCTTGGCAGGGGCGTGTCCTAGCTTACAGTAACTCTCTTGGCAGAGGCGTGTCCTAGCTTACAGTACCTCTCTTGGCAGGGGCGTGTCCTCGCTTACAGTACCTCTCTTGGCAGGGGCGTGTCCTAGCTTACAATAACTCTCTTGTCAGGGGCGTGTCCTAGTTTACAGTAACTCTCTTGGCAGGGGCGTGTCCTAGCTTACAGTTTCTCTCTTGGCAGGGGCGTGTCCTATCTTACAGTAAATCTCTTGGCAGGGGCGTGTCCTAGCTTACAGTATCTCTCTTTGCAGGGGCGTGCCCTAGCTTACAGTACCTCTCTTGGCAGGGGCGTGGCCTGCCTTACAGTAACTCTCTTGTCAGGGGCGTGTCCCCCCTTACAGTATCTCTCTTGGCAGGGGCGTATCCCCCCTTACAGTAACTCTCTTGGCAGAGGCGTGCCCCCCCTTACAGTATCTCTCTTGGCAGGGGCGTGTCCTAGCTTACAGTAAATCTCTTGGCAGGGGCGTGTCCTATCTTACAGTACCTTTCTTGGCAGAGGCGTGTCCTAGCTTACAGTAACTCTCTTGGCAGGGGCGTGTCCAAGCTTACAGTAACTCTCTTGGCAGGGGCATGTCCTAGCTTACAGTATCTCGCTTGGCAGGGGCGTGTCCTAGCTTACAGTAACTCTCTTGGCAGAGGCGTGTCCTAGCTTACAGTACCTCTCTTGGCAGGGGCGTATCCTCGCTTACAGTACCTCTCTTGGCAGGGGCGTGTCCTAGCTTACAGTAACTCTCTTGGCAGGGGCGTGTCCTAGCTTACAGTTTCTCTCTTGGCAGGGGCGTGTCCTAGCTTACAGTAAATCTCTTGGCAGGGGCGTGTCCTAGCTTACAGTATCTCTCTTGGCAGGGGTGTGTGTCCCCCTTACAGTAACTCTCTTGGCAGGGGCGTGTCCTAGCTTACAGTAAATCTCTTGGCAGGGGCGTGTCCTAGCTTACAGTACCTCTCTTGGCAGGGGCGTGTCCTAGCTTACAGTAACTCTCTTGGCAGGGGCGTGTCCTAGCTTACAGTATCTCTCTTGGCAGGGGCGTGTCCTAGCTTACAGTATCTCTCTGGCAGGGGCGTGTCCCCCCCCTACAGTATCTCTCTTGGCAGGGGCGTGTCCCCCCTTACAGTAACTCTCTTGGCAGGGGCGTGTCCTCGCTTACAGTACCTCTCTTGGCAGGGGCGGGTCCTAACTTACAATAACTCTCTTGGCAGGGGCGTGTCCTAGCTTACAGTTTCTCTCTTGGCAGGGGCGTGTCCTAGCTTACAGTAAATCTCTTGGCAGAGGCGTGTCCTAGTTTACAGTATCTCTCTTGGCAGGGGCGTGTCCTAGCTTACAGTATCTCTCTGGCAGGGGCGTGTCCCCCCTACAGTATCTCTCTTGGCAGGGGCGTGTCCCCCCTTACAGTAAATCTCTTGGCAGGGGCGTGTCCCCCCTTACAGTAACTCTTGGCAGGGGCGTGTCCCCCCTTACAGTACCTCTCTTGGCAGGGGCGTGTCCTAGCTTACAGTACCTTTCTTGGCAGGGGTGTGTCCTATTTTACAGTACCTCTCTTGGCAGGGGCGTGTCCTAGCTTACAGTATCTCTCTTGGCAGGGGCGTGTCCTAGCTTACAGTACCTCTCTTGGCAGGGGCGTGTCCTATCTTACAGTACCTTTCTTGGCAGGGGCGTGTCCTAGCTTACAGTACCTCTCTTGGCAGGGGCGTGTCCTAGCTTACAGTAAGTCTCTTGGCAGAGGCGTGTCCTAGCTTACAGTACCTCTCTTGGCAGGGGCGTGTCCTAGCTTACAGTACCTCTCTTGGCAGGGGCGTGTCCTAGCTTACAATAACTCTCTTGGCAGGGGCGTGTCCTAGCTTACAGTTTCTTTCTTGGCAGGGGCGTGTCCTAGTTTACAGTAAATCTCTTGGCAGGGGCGTGTCCTAGCTTACAGTACCTCTCTTGGCAGGGGCGTGTCCTAGCTTACAATAACTCTCTTGGCAGGGGCGTGTCCTAGCTTACAGTTTCTTTCTTGGCAGGGGCGTGTCCTAGTTTACAGTAAATCTCTTGGCAGGGGCGTGTCCTAGCTTACAGTATCTCTCTTGGCAGGGGCGTGTCCTAGTTTACAGTATCTCTCTGGCAGGGGCGTGTCCCCCCCTACAGTATCTCTCTTGGCAGGGGCGTGTCCCCCCTTACAGTAACTCTCTTGGCAGGGGCGTGTCCCCCCTTACAGTAACTCTCTTGACAGGGGCGTGTCCCCCCTTACAGTTACTCTCTTGGCAGGGGCGTGTCCTCGCTTACAGTACCTCTCTTGGCAGGGGCGTGTCCTAGCTTACAGTATCTCTCTTGGCAGGGGCGTGTCCTAGCTTACAGTATCTCTCTTGGCAGGGGCGTGTCCCCCCCTTACAGTATCTCTCTTGGCAGGGGCTTGTCCCCCCTTACAGTAACTCTCTTGGCAGGGGCGTGTCCCCCCTTACAGTAACTCTCTTGGCAGGGGCGTGTCCCCCCTTACAGTATCTCTCTTGGCAGGGGCGTATCCTCGCTTACAGTACCTCTCTTGGCAGGGGCGTGTTCTAGCTTACAGTACCTCTCTTGGCAGGGGCGTGTCCTAGCTTACAGTACCTCTCTTGGCAGGGGCGTGTCCTAGCTTACAGTACCTCTCTTGGCAGGGGTGTGTCCTAGCTTACAGTACCTCTCTTGGCAGGGGCGTGTACTAGCTTACAGTACCTCTCTTGGCAGGGGCGTGTCCTAGCTTACAGTAACTCTCTTGGCAGGGGCGTGTCCTAGTTTACAGTATCTCTCTTGGCAGGGGCGTGTCCTAGCTTACAGTATCTCTCTTGGCAGGGGCGTGTCCTAGTTTACAGTATCTCTCTTGGCAGGGGCGTGTCCTAGCTTACAGTACCTCTCTTGGCAGGGGCGTGTACTAGCTTACAGTACCTCTCTTGGCAGGGGCGTGTACTAGCTTACAGTACCTCTCTTGGCAGGGGCGTGTCCTTGCTTACAGTAACTCTCTTGGCAGGGGCGTGTCCTAGCTTACAGTAACTCTCTTGGCAGGGGCATGTCCCCCCTTACAGTAACTCTCTTGGCAGGGGCGTGTCCCCCCTTACAGTAACTCTCTTGGCAGGGGCGTGTCCCCCCTTACAGTAACTCTCTTGGCAGGGGCGTGTCCTAGCTTACAGTAAGTCTCTTGGCAGAGGCGTGTCCTAGCTTACAGTACCTCTCTTGGCAGGGGCGTGTCCTCGCTTACAGTACCTCTCTTGGCAGGGGCGTGTCCTATCTTACAGTAAGTCTCTTGGCAGAGGCGTGTCCTAGCTTACAGTACCTCTCTTGGCAGGGGCGTGTCCTCGCTTACAGTAGCTCTCTTGGCAGGGGCGTGTCCTATCTTACAGTAAGTCTCTTGGCAGAGGCGTGTCCTAGCTTACAGTACCTCTCTTGGCAGGGGCGTGTCCTCGCTTACAGTACCTCTCTTGGCAGGGGCGTGTACTATCTTACAATAACTCTCTTGGCAGGGGCGTGTCCTTGCTTACAGTTTCTTTCTTGGCAGGGGCGTGTCCTAGTTTACAGTAAATCTCTTGGCAGGGGCGTGTCCTAGCTTACAGTATCTCTCTTGGCAGGGGCGTGTCCTAGCTTACAGTATCTCTCTGGCAGGGGCGTGTCCCCCCCTACAGTATCTCTCTTGGCAGGGGCGTGTCCCCCCTTACAGTAACTCTCTTGGCAGGGGCGTGTCCTAGCTTACAGTACCTCTCTTGGCAGGGGCGTGTCCTCGCTTACAGTAAATCTCTTGGCAGGGGCGTGTCCTAGCTTACAGTATCTCTCTTGGCAGGGGCGTGTCCTAGCTTACAGTATCTCTCTGGCAGGGGCGTGTCCCCCCTTACAGTAACTCTCTTGGCAGGGGCGTGTCCCCCCTTACAGTAACTCTCTTGGCAGGGGCGTGTCCCCCCTTACAGTAACTCTCTTGGCAGGGGCGTGAACTAGCTTACAGTATCTCTCTTGGCAGGGGCGTGTCCTAGCTTACAGTAAGTCTCTTGGCAGAGGCGTGTCCTAGCTTACAGTACCTCTCTTGGCAGGGGCGTGTCCTCGCTTACAGTACCTCTCTTGGCAGGGGCGTGTCCTAGCTTACAATAACTCTCTTGGCAGGGGCGTGTCCTAGCTTACAGTTTCTTTCTTGGCAGGGGCGTGTCCTAGTTTACAGTAAATCTCTTGGCAGGGGCGTGTCCTAGCTTACAGTATCTCTCTGGCAGGGGCGTGTCCCCCCCTACAGTATCTCTCTTGGCAGGGGCGTGTCCCCCCTTACAGTAACTCTCTTGGCAGGGGCGTGTCCCCCCTTACAGTAACTCTCTTGACAGGGGCGTGTCCCCCCTTACAGTAACTCTCTTGGCAGGGGCGTGTCCCCCCTTACAGTATCTCTCTTGGCAGGGGCGTATCCTCGCTTACAGTACCTCTCTTGGCAGGGGCGTGTTCTAGCTTACAGTACCTCTCTTGGCAGGGGCGTGTCCTAGCTTACAGTACCTCTCTTGGCAGGGGTGCGTCCTAGCTTACAGTACCTCTCTTGGCAGGGGCGTGTACTAGCTTACAGTACCTCTCTTGCTAGGGGCGTGTCCTAGTTTACAGTATCTCTCTTGGCAGGGGCGTGTCCTAGCTTACAGTACCTCTCTTGGCAGGGGCGTGTACTAGCTTACAGTACCTCTCTTGGCAGGGGCGTGTACTAGCTTACAGTACCTCTCTTGGCAGGGGCGTGTCCTAGCTTATAGTAACTCTCTTGGCAGGGGCGTGTCCTAGCTTACAGTAACTCTCTTGGCAGGGGCATGTCCCCCCTTACAGTAACTCTCTTAGCAGGGGCGTGTCCCCCCTTACAGTAACTCTCTTGGCAGGGGCGTGTCCCCCCTTACAGTAACTCTCTTGGCAGGGGCGTGTCCTACCTTACAGTAGCTCTCTTGGCAGGGGTGTGTCCCCCTTACAGTATCTCTCTTGGCAGGGGCGTGTCCTAGTTTACAGTAACTCTCTTGTCAAGGGAGTGTCCTAGTTTACAGTACCTCTCTTGGCAGGGGTGTGTCCTGGCTTACAGTAACTTTCTTGTCAGGGGCGTGTCCCAGTTTACAGTACCTCTCTTGGCAGGGGTGTGTCCTAGCTTACAGTAACTCTCTTGGCAGGGGTGTGTCCTCCTTTACAGTATCTCTCTTGGCAGGGGCGTGTCCCCCTTACAGTATCTCTCTTGGCAGGGGCGTGTCCTCGCTTACAGTACCTCTCTTAGCAGGGGCGTGTCGTAGCTTACAGTACCTCTCTTGGCAGGGGCGTGTCGTAGCTTACAGTACCTCTCTTGGCAGGGGCGTGTCGTAGCTTACAGTACCTCTCTTGGCAGGGGTGTGTCCTAGTTTACAGTAACTCTCTTGTCAGGGGCGTGTCCTAGTTTACAGTAACTCTCTTGGCAGGGGTGTGTCCTAGCTTACAGTAACTCTCTTGTCAGGGGCGTGTCCTAGTTTACAGTACCTCTCTTGGCAGGGGTGTGTCCTAGCTTACAGTACCTCTCTTGGCAGGGGCGTGTCCTAGCTTACAGTAACTCTCTTGCTAGGGGCGTGTCCTAGTTTACAGTATCTCTCTTGGCAGGGGCGTGTCCTCGCTTACAGTAACTCTCTTGCTAGGGGCGTGTCCTAGCTTACAGTATCTCTCTTGGCAGGGGCGTGTCCTAGCTTACAGTATCTCTCTTGGCAGGGGCGTGTCCTAGTTTAACGTCACATGGCAGTGTAAGAATAAAGTTGCCCAGTATTCTTGGACTCATGTAGAAGCAGCCAGTATATACGCTGCATGGAATTTTTTATTTACTTGCCCCCAACTCTGAGTCAGCTCCTATGTGATTTGCTCCAGGAGGAGATATAATAATCTTTCAGCCTATTTACCATGTACAGTATAAAGCTTACAGGCTGTAGCAGTTTCCCCGGAAGAGCCTGCCCAAGACATCTACTGTATTCATCCTTGCCTGTAAAATTTCCCAATTTGCTTATTATGGGGATACGATCTTAGCGTGCCTGAGAACCTGACATTACGTGCGTAGAAACCATACTTGGATGCACACCAGGCACTCAGCGCAATAGCAAGTGCAATGGTAATAAATACAATAGCTGTGTGTCTGCTCTGTGGTGTATGACCCCCATGACATCACTGTACTATTATTCTCATGCAGCTAATCCCAGTAACTTCCATCAGGAACGGTGCGGCACATCCCGTACACTGCAGGACCGCAGACTCGGGCAACTCACCCCTCTATGTCGTCCTCATCTGTCTCATTTGCTTTATGAGGAGTCTTTATATTATCTCCTTTTCCAACAACAGCGATGTCGCACTTGAGGTAACCTTTCACCCCAGCGGTGATGTCATCGGGGTCTGACAGAATGGCCCACTTGTGATAGAACTGATGTTCTGAGAAAATAAAGCAGATTGCACTGATTAGTACCTGCGGGTGACACCTGGAAAAAATACAAATCTACTTGATACATTAACTTTATTTATTCCTCTTTAGATTACTATAGAATAACTTTAGGCTGTCAGTGTAGCTAGCCATTGATGTTTTGCAGCTATCGATGGTCCATGGCCATCCCTACCACAGCATCGATGGCAAGAATTTACACCTAACTCTGCTATCATAGATCTTCCATCAGCAAGTTATGTTATGTTTGTATTGCATTTTGGTGGTCATTCCGAGTTGATCGCTAGCTGCATTTGTTCGCAGCGCAGCGATCAGGCTAAAAAACTGCAGTTCTGCGCATGCGTATGCGGTGCAATGCGCACGCACATCGTACGGGCACAACGAACGATGTCGTTTTGTAGAGGGTCTAGCGAAGCATTTCAGTCGCATTGGTGGCCGCAGAGTGATTGACATGAAGTGGGCGTTTCTGGGTGGCAACTTACCGTTTTCAGGGAGTGTTTGGAAAAACGCAGGCGTGCCAGGGAAAACGCAGGCATGGCTGGGCGAACGCTGGGCGGGTTTGTGACGTCAAAACAGGAGCTGAACAGTCTGAAGTGATCGCAAGCGCTGAGTAGGTTTTGAGCTACTCAGAAACTGCACAAATAAACTTTGTAGCCGCTCTGCGATACATTCGTTCGCACTTCTGCTAAGCTAAAATACACTCCCAGTGGGTGGCAGCATAGCGTTTGCATGACTGCTGCAAACTGCTAGCGAGCAATCAACTCGGAATGACCCCCTTTATCTGTTCATATTGTAATTATTTCTATTGTGTATACTTAACACCATTCCCCAGATTATCACATCTGATTGGATTACAGAAAAGTAGAGGCTGCTATGCTGTCTCTCTAGAGTTAGATCAAGAAGATCTTAGTGAGGGCAGAGCAGTAAAACATTGGGCTGACAATGAGAGGGTCACATGTATCCTGACTTTGTCAGTAAAACATTGGGCCATCAGTGAGTGGCCCACATATAACCTGACTTTGTCAGTAAAACATTGTCTATCAAGTGGTATCCATATATGCTGACTTACACATCTGTTACGCTGCCAGCCCAGATATCTGCATATGACAGGACTGTTCTATACAGTTTGCAAACTGTGGCAAATCAACAATAGGAGTACCACCATTTGACCTCACAGAAACCTGTACACTGTCAGTGCAGCCACCTACAGCAATACAACAGTTCCTGCACAGACAGCAGCTTAATAACAGTTCTGTTTACCCGTTTTCTCAGAGACCTGCTACACTGTCAGCACAGTTGTCTGCAATACATCTACACTCCATCCCCATGTCACAGAAAACATCTTCATACAAAACAAGGTTCCTCAAATTCTCATCTGTAAGCAATGCAACCATCCCTGCACGCGCAAAAGCTGAAGCCGCAAAAGTACAGGCCAACTTTGCTGAGCATGAAATACAATAGAGAATAGAGAAATCGCACTTGGAAGCAGAGAAATCAAGTCTGGAGGCAGAAAGAGATATGGAGAAAAGAATACTAAGAAGCAATTCCTAAGACTCTCGCTGCAGAGAAGGAAGCAGCAGCTGCCATAGCTGTAACAGCGTTCTTGGAGACTGCGGAAAACCCTGATAAAAAGGAACCATTGTACTTGACACGGAGTTTAGATCCCAGGAGTCATCAGAATATGTCTATCATGTAATGTAATATGTAATGTAATGTAATGTAACATGTAATATGTCAGAATAAGACATAGAATAAGACAGAATAAGAGCTTAGATCCCAGGAGTCATCAGCATATGTCTATCATGTAATGTAATATGTAATGTAATGTAATGTAACATGTAATATGTCAGAATAACTCTCATCAGAATATGTCTATCAAGCCTCCAACACAGTCAGACTTCAACAGTGAGACAAGCCAAGCAAGATCTGCAGGACCACCGCAAGTCAGCAACACACAGGAAATATATAAGCAACAGAACTCTACACACGGAGAACCCACCAGGGACAACTCATGTTTGGATCTGCAAACTGCAACAAAGGCACACCCTCCTGCACACAACAATGGTATTATACAGGCCGGCTGGAATAGACAACCATAGCTGGTATGACCGCACACCACTTACCCACCATGTTAATGTACTAATAGCATATCCTAGAGCCAACCAGGAGTCCAGGACACGTTAGACTTTGCTACATTTCTTGCATGTGAGCAAGAACAAAAGGACTTTCAAAGTTCAATGATCACTCTGACAGCTTCAGAGCCTGGAAATCCTCTTTCCAAAATGCAATCAGATGCTCAGACCTTCCATATATTGAAGAGATAGACCTCTTAATTAAATGGCTTGGGAATGAGTCTTGTGAATATACTAAAAGGATAAGAGTTCTATAAATCACCCTGAGAATGGCCTTACAATGATTTGGGATAAACTTACTGAGCGCTATGGCTCACCAGAGATCAGAGAAAGTGCATTATTTAAAATAATTGAGGATTTCCCTAGATAACCTAATAAGGGCTATCAGAGACTTATACCCCTTTTCCACTAGCTCTTAGAAACACTGGTAAATGTGCAGGGGCGCATATTTATCCGTGCTTTTTACTAGTGGAAAAGGGTTCCCCGGCAAATTCCCGGATCAAGTGATCCGGGAATCCTACCCGGATAGCTAGCCGGGTTGAACACGTGTTCAACCCGGCTAGCTGTCTAGTGTGAGCGGGAGCCGTGTCGAGGCGACACGGCTCCCGTTCACAGTGTATGGGGAGGGCGGCGCTGGGAGATCATGTGATCTCCCAGCGCCGCCCCTACCGCGTCAGTAGTGGCGTCACCAACCCGGCAATATGCCGGGTTGGTGAGCGCTGTAGCACGGGTCACAGCCGTGTCAGGCGACACGGCTGCTACCCGTGCTTTAGTGGAAAAGGGGTATTAGAGAACTAAGTGACTTACTAATGGAACCTCAAGTAGCCAAGTGGGGGTTTCGGGGGATTTACCAGGACTTGCTTCATTGGCATTGCAAGAACATTAACCATGTAGTACAAAAGCTACCTTACAATCTGCAGGAACAGTGGGTCATCCATGGCTCCAAATATAAACAGTGGGACAAGGTATCATTATCCCAATTCTCTGTTTTCATGGACTTTGTACAGCAGTAACCTAAGACAAGAACAATACTAGTTTTGCCTTTACCCAGAAAGGTGCTACCGCTATGTTACCTAACCACAGCAAAATGTACCTTGCAGTCCACAAGACTAATGTGCATTATCCAGATTCTTTCTACAGGTCTGCCAGCTCTATCCACCAAGAGACAAAGATCCTGCCAAGTAGTGTCCTTTGCATCGCAAAGAAGCCATAAGCGGCAGATCTTGCTCCAAAATCTGTTTAGCCAGTCTACCCAACAGTCCAGCCGAAGCTGTCAAACTTTATGAAATCTTAGATGATCAAAGTAACAAGTCTCTAGCCAGATTAACCTTCTTTGAGACCTTTAAAATCAAAGGCCCCAGCACCCCTTACTCCTTAAAGACCTGTGCAGGGAGTTCTGTGACAGCAGGAAGGAGAGCTACTGGCTATCGAGTCTATAGATGGAAAGACATGCCTTCCCTTACCAATTATCACTGAATGCAATGAGATCCCAGATAATAGTCCTGAAAGTCCCACACCAGAAGCAGCTGTTCATCATGCACATTTCAAATGCAGAGCACATCTGATACCATAACTGGACCCACAAGCCAAGATAATTATACCCATCAGGAGATATCTTACGAGTCCACAAAGCCAGATGTCAAATTAATGGTCCAAACAATGCACCTTATGCTCAAAGACTATACCTAGGATGAGTCATAATAAGGGAAGTATGTCTTGGAGACATGTACAAACCAGCTTCAGTCAACGGCATACTTACCTGTACTTTAGAAAACTGATGCCTTCTCTTTTTCAGCCATGTCACAATCACTTCCTCATAAAGGAATTGCCACACTGTAATGTCACAGACTCTCCTAGTGATAACAACATCTGTGAAAACTACTAAGATTGCCTGGGGTACACAGTCTTCCAAAGAATGAAAAAGGAAGATCAGGTGGCAATGTCAACAGAGGACAAACTATTCTTGAAAATAATGAAGAATGGACTAGTCAAAGATGAAGCCAACAGCTGGGTTGAAACTCTACTCTTTGGGACACACAGACGATGCCTACCTAAGAATAGAGAACAAGTACTTGAATACTTCTCTTCACTTAAACACAAGTTTATCAGGAAACCAGAGATGAGAGATAATTTCTTCTCTTTCATGGGCAAAATAGTTGAGAATGGTAATGCCAAGATAGCTCCCATTCTGAAATATAAAGAGGAATGCTGCTACCTGCCAATGTTTGGAGTATACCACCCAAAGAAACCAGTTCAGATTAAAGTCAAGTTTGATTCCAGTGCCAAGTTTGAAGCATCTCCTTAAATGATGTTCTCCTGACAGGACCAAAAATTAACAGCAAACTCATTGGAGTACTCATCTGTTTCCAAAAGGATTCGATTGATTTTGCTGCTGACATTCAACAAATGTTCAATTGCTTCCTTCAGAAACAATGACCATTCTAAATAAATTGCTGAAAACTGCATGAGGGTACACATATTTGGTAACAGCCCTACTCATGCAGGAGCCATCTATGGACTCAGACGTTCAGCTCAGGAGGGTGAACTAGAGTATGGTTCAGATGTTAGGAAACTCATAGAAAAGGATTTCTTTGTGGACGACTGTTCAAAATCTATGCCAAAAGATGATATTGCAATCAACCTCCTCAAGAGAGCTCAGGAAATGCTTGTCTGTTCTTATCTCAGGCTTCACAAAACAGCTTCCAACAGGAAAGCTATCCTTGACTTAAGAGATTTTGATTTGGGAACCGTTCCTCCACCAGCTCAGTGTAGCCTTAAGGGACGTAAAATCTGACTCTTTTACCTTCCAAGTGAACAGTGAAGCAAAGCCATTCACTCACAGAGGTGTCTTGTCTGCTATAAACTGCAAGAGCTGTCTCAGATAGTCTCCTTAAAGACACTTCATGGCTCAGAGGGCATGAATTCTTATACAAGACAGTATGGAACCTTCCTGAGAGTTGCAGATGTTAGGATCCATCCACAAACAACTATGGGGGTCATTCCGAGTTGTTCGCTCGCAAGCGGATTTTAGCAGATTTGCTCATGCTAAGCCGCCGCCTACTGGGAGTGAATCTTAGCATTTTAAAATTGCAAACGATGTATTCGCAATATTGCGATTACACACCTCGTAGCAGTTTCTGAGTAGCTCCAGACTTACTCGGCATCTGCGATCATTTCACTGCTTGTCGTTCCTAGTTTGACGTCACAAACACACCCAGCGTTCGGCCAGACACTCCTCCATTTCTCCGGCCACTCCTGCGTTTTTTCCGGAAACGGTAGCGTTTTTTCCCTCACGCCCATAAAACGGCCTGTTTCCGCCCAGTAACACCCATTTCCTGTCAATCACATTACGATCGCCAGAACGATGAAAAAGCCGTGAGTAAAATTCCTAACTGCATAGCAAATTTACTTGGCGCAGTCGCAGTGCGGACATTGCGCATGCGCATTAAGCGGAAAATCGCTGCGATGCGAAGATTTTTACCGAGCGAACAACTCGGAATGACCCCCTACATTCCATAATACAATCTCAGCTATTAACAATTCCACACCATTGACTTCAGTTACTAATAACCCAGAAGATCCACTTCTCTGAACTTCTGCTACTCTTCTTACTCAAAAGACCGGGACTCTCTGTACTCCTTCTGGAGAGGGCAAGACCTGCAAGCAGGGAACTGCTAAGTTGTTTCTCAGACCATTATCTGAACTGATCTTACTGTTACCTTCTTAGAGATTAAATGATGGTATCAGTGATATCAGATGGGGTGTGTCCTGCCTTTCAGGATATATAACACCATTCTTCAGGTCATAACTTCTGATTATTGGAAAGTAGAGGTGGCTATGCTGTCTGTCTAGAATTTGATCAAGGAGATCTTAGAGAGGGCAGCACAGGTACTAGACTGCACAGCAACATAAGCCAGAATCAGCATGGACTATACACAAGTCCTAGGCTGCACAGAAATATAAGCCTGGAGCAGCATGGACAGAGGCAGTACACAGCACAATAGAATAAGCCAAGAGCATCATGGCCGTCACACAGGTACTAGACTAGACGATACAACAGCATAAGCCTGGAGCAGCATGGACAGAGGCAGTACACAGCACACAGGTACTAGACTAGACTATACAACAGCATAAGCCAGGAGCAGCGTGGACTGCACAGAGGTGGCATCGGGGTGTCTGATTGGCTTCATGGAGAAACTGCAATATTTTAACATTGAGCAAAGTTTTATAGACAGTAAATATAACATAACACTTACCAGGCTGTGTGTAGACGGTCCCTACATCCAATTTAAAGGAGCCAACCAAGGTCCCACTACGCAGGAGGTTCTTAGAATGGATGACCTGTGAAACACAGCACAAATCTAGTCAGAATATGTTCTACTCTGTCTCTCTCTGTTCGGGGCCGGAATAACAATGGGCAGATGGAGCTCCAGCTCCGGGCCTCTACATAAGAAAGGCCCACCATTATGGCTGCCTAGCTGGCCACACAGTCAGCCTTAAATCATAAGTATTAAAATTGTTTATCTAGTTTTCTTCCAAAATGATGATATGTTTCTATTTTTATGCATTTAAGGGTGTAAATACCCACATGGCAGTGGCCACACCCACACCACACTAGTCACACCCACATGGCACTGACTACACCCACACAGCACCGATCACACCCACATGGCATTGTCCACAACCACACAGGACTGGTCACAGCTCTTCCCCTTCTCAGTATAGGCCCTTGAACATTCAGCCCCTGGGCCATGTGACCCTTAATCCGGTCCTGTCTCTGTCCCTGGGGACAAAAGTCACAGTGCAACCACTGGACATTTACGCCATGGAAAGGTCTTGCAGTATAACACAGTCATCCAGCCCCTGCAAGGCCGCTCAGTAAAGGGTCCTGCGGGTGACAGTTGAGATAATACTTCGGGAGAGGGTGGCGTGGTTGGCGCATGGGGGGAGTGGCTGGTGGGAACGACGGCTGTCTGGGGGTGTGGAATTATGCTTGTGTCATCGTGACTCCACCCCCCCACTCTACAGTACCGAGAAAACAGGCACTGTAGAGCGAGGGCCTGAGCTACGATGATGTGATTCAGCGCAAGAGCAAAACATGCTATACATTGCACATTCCTCTAATAAATGCATTTTATGAACACATTTATCCGCTTCTATGTAGAATACCCCTGTAACGATGAAGGCCTGCCCTATTCCTGTAGGTCCGGTGCTTATTATTGCAACAATAAATTTCACTTTGCATTTTCGCTGAACACTTGGAAACCCATCGATGCCCCCAGTGCCCGTGAGCGGGAGAGCCGCCAGGTCTGGCAGTGCTGCTTGTGTTGGATTAGTTTAGGCTGCAGAGGTTGCCGCTCAGGGGACGGTGGATAACTGGGCTTACGCTCTAAGAGAACAGCAAACACGGTACTCACTGACAGTTTGATTATTTTGTCAAACATCACGTCCGGCGGCACGTGGAAATCAAACACAAAGTACTGAGGGAAAGAAAGAGAACCATCGATTACAAGCAAATAGATATCAAATGCTAACACCCCTTATACCTGTAGAAGGGATTATTTGTATATAGTCCCCAGGGAGGGTAGACTGCAAATAGAACTCTCAGCACAGTGATTTCCTGAAATACTATGTGCTGCTGTGAACATTGCTATACATACCCAGTACAGAGCTCTGACACTGGTAACATGCAGAAATGGAACTACTGTACTGTGTATTCTAGTATTGCAGTAATTACGGCTTCATAACAAGGAAAGCAACGTGTTAGTGTAAACTGTTAACATTTCAATATTCGCAGTGCGGATGCAAATTACCAGTCTATGGGGGGAATTACCCGCTATGAAGCTGCGGCACAAGTATGTATGCAACACGGTATCGCCGGACCCCAGAGGGTTGCAAGCAAAAATGTGCAAGTCCAGCACTAGAAAAGGTCCACAAGGGGGGTCAAATTTGGGTGCAATTGCCGGCGTTTACACGCTGGCGCAACGGCAAATCGTAATTGGATTCCCCCCTTATAAATGACAGCCGCAAGTATTTTCCTAGTACAAACATGGCCGTTAAGGGGATTCCGCTGTCTATCAGCGGAGCACCTGTCTCTGTAGGTCGTGTTATCCTGCCGTGATGGCGACTTACCTCATTATAGTAAGGGCAGTTGGTTGACTCCTTCATGGATGTGTATTTTTTCTCATCTCCAACTTCAACACACACGACAGGATCCATATTCAGGCCCACCAGCTGCCGAGCCTCGATCACTGTAATACTGACCTGCGGGACGGGAATGAAAGGGGATAATCACACACAGGAGACTGCGAATGACGTTCAGTCACAATACGGATGGGCAGCACCGTGGTTTGAATCCCACCAAGGCCTTGTGGGGTTTGTATGTTCTTCCCATGTTTTCTCGAGTTACCACCAGGTACATGTTTCCTCCCACAGTGCACAAACAGATTGACGTTTCCAACATGCCAAGGACTGACAAGTCAGGTCACGTGTCTGGTACATATGGAGGTGCACCATATATAAAAAAGGATATCCTGGAGCTTCAAAAAGGTTCAGAGGCGGGCGACCAAACTAATCAAGGGCATGGAGACGCTGGAATACGAGGAAAGGCTTGCAAGGCTAGGCATGTTTACATTGGAAAAGAGGAGACTAAGAGGGGACATGATCAACCTCTACAAATAAATAAGGGGTCAATACACAGAGCTCAGGAGGGACCTGTTTTCTATAAGATCAGCACAGAGGACTCGTGGTCACTCGCTTAGGTTAGAGGAGAGGAGTTTCCGCACATTGAGGCGAAAAGGTTTTTTCACAGTAAGGACAATATGTGTTTGGAATTCCCTGCCTGAGAGAATAGTAACGGTGGACTCAGTCAACACCTTTAAGAATGGGTTAGATAAATTCCTATTGGATAAAGATATTCAGGGTTATGGTGCGTAGGCACGCATTATAGTTAATATAACTAGTCCTAACATAAAAATAACTAGTCCTATAATAAGACTGCATAGGAGACCACAAATAGGTTGCACTCGATGGACAATTGTCTTTTTTCAACCTTAGTTACTATGTAATGTTGACACACGCTGAATCCTGAGGTGTGTGCAGGAGTAACCGAGGTCTCGGGTAAAACTGCACACATTATTACTTTAATACTGTCAAAATATCACAATCTGTAGATGGCAGAAAGCATCTGACTCACTTGGTAGTCCATCGGCCTCCCAGCACTAGGCTCCATTTTGATGTCAGGTTTGGACCTTAATAGGAAGAAACAGAGTTGATGAGTAATGGAAGACTACATGAAGGAGAGGATATTACATACAACGTCCCGGAGGACTCGTTATATCCCCAGCTCATTGCGCACGGAGAGTTTCTGCATGTGTTACAGTATATGTAAGTAGAAGGCGGTGAGACCCCCGGACTGAGCAGGTGTGGGGGCCGTGAGGTATTACTGCTAATTGGCGGTTTTGCTTTTTGTCAGAGTAATGTAATAATTGAAGGTGGGGGGGGGGGGATGGGGGGGATGAAGCTGGTGACAACATCAAGACTACAGTGCTTTTACCACACCAGGATTCACACTGTGTGTTGTGACAATTAAAGTGGGTGACGTTAATTTCCTATAAATCATTTTAGATGGTTGTATTACACTATAGACAGCGCTTTTTGGTAACGCATTAGAACAGACAAAAGATCTCACAGTGTAATGTACTAAACGTATGTTCATAAGTTCCACTAGCTTCATGCTGGTAAGGCCGCGATTAGAGCCTATTGCTGTATAGCAAGTGCACATACAGAGAGCATGTTTACAGTACTTATTGACTTATTGTATTTACGGCTTAATTCAGATTGCAAAAACAAAACCTTTCTCTAATGGGCAAAACCATGTGCACTGCAGGTGGGGCAGATATAACATGTGCAGAGAGAGTTATATTTGGGTGGGGTATATTGTTTCTGTGCAGGGTAAATACTGGCTGCTTTATTTTTACACTGCAATTTAGATTTCACTTTGAACACACCCCACCCAAATCTAACTCTCTCTGCACATGTTACACCTGCCCCACCTGCAGTGCACATGGGGCCTAATACAGACCTGATCACAGCCGATAAGGTCTGAACTGCGCATGCGCCGGCGTCGCAGTGTGCCGGCTCATGCCAGCGAGCCGACGGCCGTCTCAGCCCTGTGTTCACCTCTGCCTGATTGACAGGCAGAGGCGGTTGCTGAGCGGGAGGGGGCAGGCCGGCGGCATTCGGCCGCCGTTTTAGGGGAGCAGTCCGGGCAACGCAGGCGTGCCCGGACCGTGCGGGGGGGCAGGCCGCAGCGGCTGCGTGACGTCACACTCAACCCGGACAGCGACGAGTAGCTCCCTGCGCTGGTAGGGAGCTACTCTTCAAGTACAAAGCATCGCCGCCGTGTGATGCTTTTGTACTTGTGCGGCGGGGTAGGGCCTGACACGCGGGGCAGACTAGCCCTGTGCTGGCCGTTCCCCCGCATGTCAGGGAAACTGATCGTAAATGTACGATCAGGTCTGAATTAGGCCCATGGTTTTGCCCATTAGAGAAAAATTTTGCTGTTGCTAACAGGTCTGAATTACAGTAGGCCCATATTTTGGAATATTCAGATGTGTCCACATACACCTATCCTCAAATCATGTCACACAGCCACCTATGGCGCACCACTGACTGCGAGTTAGCCTTTTTTCACAAAATATGCATTTTATTCACATCACTATGGCAACAAATGTACAACGACTCGGTACCCAGGATACTGACGTTGCATCTCATGTAGTAACTAATCTGTGTAAATAGGCAAAACACAGAGTTCTCTGATACGAGTGCCCGGCGCCATGCCTTGTGTCATGCTTTGTTATGCTTAATCCGCGACTTTATACCAATTTCTCTGCAACAATTCTAATCCCCAGCACCTAGAACACTATAAGAAAATATGTACTGTATGTGGCGACTTTGCAAGTGAAATGCAAAATTCAGGAAAGAATCCAAAAATCACTTCCTGTGGCGGAGCGTCTAAGTCACACTTGCCTAGTCTCACGGACCAGCTGGGAGGCTCCCGAATCTTGCACAGTGCTCCTGGCCGCCCTTGAGAAGCATTCAAGTCTCTTGGAGCTGCACTACTTCCACCTGAACCAGCCACGTCCCAAGTAAAGTGGGCAGCCTGGGCAGCCATTGACAAGATTTGTGGTGAACCGCATCATTGTAGCCACACACACTGCTTTGCAATGCTAGTAATCTCTGCATTGCATAGCAGGAGCTACCAATACCCACCAATACCGCACCAGGCCCCCCTTCCCGCTGTGCTGACCTGGCTGCCCATTCTTAGAGGGTGGGAGGATACCGGGTGCTAGGCTCATGGCTCCTAGGTTTTCCCGGATCGCTTGAGCTCAGCGATCCCACATGTGAGGAATAAAGTATGTGATAA